>NC_092497.1:67234991-67534991 GCF_047495875.1 Pithys albifrons albifrons | reverse complement strand
CTTCCCATGTATACCTTCAGGAGCTTCGGGTGGGTGGGTATCTGCTTCACCATGGACCCTCCATGGGCTTCAGTAAGACATCCTGCCTTACCATTGTCTTTGCCATGGGCTGAAGGGAAATCTCTGCTCCTGTACCTGGAGCATCTCTTCCCTGACTTCACTGACCTGTGTGTCTGTAGAGCTGTTTCTCACACATATTCTCACTCCTTGCTTACAGCTGCTGCACCTTCTTCCCCTTCTCACATCTATTATCCCAGAGGCTGTCATCCCTGATGGCTTCTGTCTTGGCTATTGACAGGTGAACCTTGAACCTGTGTTGTATTGGCTTTATTGGACATGTGTGAATCTTCCCCACAGAAGACACACTTACAGCCCTCGTATTACCAACACCTTCCCATGTAAACCCAGTACAGTATAGTCTGTACATATGACAAAACAAAATAAAAGAAGTTTCTTGATGATGAGGGCATGAATTCATGGACAACTTCTTACCATTTGTGTGTAATTTTTCTATAATGTCAAAGTACATATTTCCATAAAACAATGATTCCATGCACATGAAACTCTCCTCAGAATGAACCTCACTAATATAAATAGTTTAATTTTGAGACTAATCAAGTCAGAATGCTTGAACCAAGATATCAATATTTTTTAATTTTAAAAATATACAGTGTGCAGACCTGGCCTTTCCTACATAACCCTAAACTTTTTCTTTTACATTTTTGCTCCAATTCAGGTCCAGTCCAGTGGTGGACTTGGCTTTCCTCATAGTGAGCTAGAACAGTAAGTTTATTTCTTGTCATACTTGTAACTAGGGCTTGAAAAAAAATCAAACTAGTTAAATGAGAGGAAGTAGCATTCCAATTGATACAATATGCAATTTTCACTGTTGAATTATGATAATAGTTTTGTAAAAACTTTAGTTTAAAATAATGAAATATACTCTAAATTTGCTATAGTGCACTTGTGTTCAGATCAATATGCCAGGATTATGACTGAGGAAATCAATTTATTTCAATGCAATTTTTAGGTAGGAAGGACAGTGAATGCTGCCTTGCAAACCTGGGAGTGTAGTCTTCCACCATGGTGTGACTAGACCATATATAGACCATATATGCATGGATTCAAAGCAGACAGAGAATATTTCCAGCCTGATACCTTTAACACTTGTTAAAGGCTCTCTATGCATTGACAATTTTTTCTTGATGTCCAGAACTGGAACTGGATTTTATACAGATTGTGGGAATTCCTGCCATAAAATTGAATGAGGGAAAGAGACAGGTGGAGATTTGTGCTTTTGACTTCTCCATTCAACTCTCTAAATAAATCAAAATTTTAAAAGATATAATTTTTTTGTTTCCTTTTAATAAGCAGATTTCAAATTCAGTTCTGTGAATGGTAACTATAATTATGATGCAGAAATAAGCACATAGAAAAGGCATGCATTGTTTAATTTCAGATTTTTTGGAACTAAATATGCTTCCTATATATGTAGTGTGTGAGTAAAACTGATGACATTCAAATTATATGCAAGTTGAGTTTGCACTGACGCACTCAAAATTACATTTCTGCTGTACAACAATTGAACACTTCTTATGTCACATTCAGCAATGTTTGAGTAGTAAAACAACTGTGGAAATAAACTGCCTATATATATTTAAAATTGAATTGCCCATTTTCATGAATGTTTGATCTGCCTATTACCTGCAAAATGCTTTAAATTGATTGCTTGTAATTTGAGCTTATTAAACTTCTAAAGGTAAGACTGTGAGACAGGAATGGCTGTAGTTCTGGGAAAAAAAAAAAAAAAAGAAAGAACAAAGAAAAAGAAAAAAATAATTAGAGTGTATAAAATTTAACCAGATAGCCAGATAGTCCAGAATTATAGACTTCCTCTGGTACTTTGTTTTGTCAAGGAATCAAAATGATGATGTGACAGAAAAGTCTAGTTATCCGGCTGGATTAGCAAGCATCTGATGAGCACACATGTTTTCTGAGATTATTACATTAAAGGTTACAGGTGTTTTTGTTTCTTTCAAAACCAAAAACATAAGTAAAATACCTTTAGACTCTTATAATTATGTTTTTCACAGAAAGAGGTATTGTCGGCCTGAAATTCATTGGAACAAGAAAGGTTTATCTTTGTCTTCTGATAAGGATATTATCTGCAGAGATAATAATAGAAAACATTTGCACACCATCCTTTCTGTGAAAGCTCCTCTACAGGCATTGTCAGCAAAGAATTTACCTTGTGGTAGAATGTAAAATTCATGGGTTTATTCAGAAAAGAAAATATTTATTTCACATTTATTCCTTCCCCCCTGCCCCATCCCCCAGTTGTGGCTTATTTTCTAATACAGATAAGTTCATAGGAGAAAACGAAAGAGCAAAGCCAAAAGTCACAGTGATAAAAATATTCTCTAGTCTCTGTTATAACTCTGCTGCTTAAATGTAGCAAGCATTATTTTCAAGCTTGTGAAAAGACAATAAAAGAAGGAAAAAAAATCACTTACCTATAAGTTAGCACTAAAAGGGTATCAATAATATTTTTCACTTTGGCATGAGGTCAATTTCACTAAAATGTAGTAGGCATATCTTATAGAGACTTTATTCCCCTGCCCCTGAAAACATCTGTTTTATAGTAGAACACAATTTCCAAATAGCATTAACAGCCTTTTGAAACCTTAGCTTAATTCTGAACCAATAAGTAGTCTTCCTATTTCATATTTCAATTGTTAAATACCTATCTTAAAGGTTTAATACCTCAGTTAGCCCAGTATGTTTTTTCACTTCAAGAAGATCAAAATGGAACTAAAACAAATTTGATGCTTTGAATATGATACACTTTCTAATTCAAGTTTGTCATTATGTAATAGATAGTGGAATAATAAGGTCTAAACCCCAAAATATTTATTAGGCATTATTTAAAACTATAAAACATGCTTATAAAAATGATATTTGTATTTTTAAGTGACTGTAGTACAGATTTCTGAGACAACAGCACAGACTAGTGGCTTTAGCAAGTCAGCAGGTATGCCTTTTCTCTTAAGTAGTATTGAAAGAAGATGCCTAAGATCAGAGGGTATAAAAATATGAGTGGTTTTGTTTTTCTGTTCAATGCACAGAATTCTAACAGGACTGGACTCTTTCCAAAATAGATTGCAGCACTAAATACCAAGTTCTTTTATGAAATGGCAATTATTTATACTTTAAGTATTTATACCCGCCTTGCCCATTTTTTTTACATTTATTCCCAGGAATGACTTTGTCCAGAGTGATTCTGAGTTCCTCAACTTCCTTCAAAAGTGTGTTGCAGAATCACTGGATCATTACATACAAACACAGAGAAGATGTTTTTCAAAAGTTCTTGATCTTTTTTGACACTTCTAGACAAAGTGTTTGAATAACATTTATCCACGCATGCTATAAATCTGAGTGTACCTCTGACATTTAATCTCTTTGTAGGTCTTCTTGACTTCAGAAAAATCACAGTTAAAATTAAGGCTAACAACTTACACTGAATGTAGGCATTTTAACCATCAAGGATATGCAGAGGCTTCCTTACTTCATTTCTCATACATCTTCCTATGTCTTCTTTTCCTGTCTTTCTCTTTATCACACTGACATCAGTATGATTGTTTCATATAGCTCATATACCCCATGATAATTATTGTCCTACATTTCTGTTTATTAAGAGGCACCCCACTTTTTGAGAAATTTCTTTCTTTGCAATTTTCCAAATACTACCTATGACAATAGGTATACAACATACAATAAGTACACCAGAAGCTGATAACCATGGAGGAATATCTGCAAATTTTTTACTTTCCAGAACCTAGAGCACACAGAGGGAAAATATACTGATCTTGATCATCACAATAAATTTACAAAATGCATGGTGATGTGCCTCTCTCTCTGCATTTAAAAAGTGATCTCCCAATACATCTCATCTGTTGGTCACTTCAAACCTGTCAGTACCAGGGTAGTGAAAACTGGGCCTAAAGACAAAGTCAAAGCTGGAGTACCATAAATAAACACTTAGATTGAAATTCCAGTGTGCTGTATTTAATGGCTGCTCTTTGTAACTTAATAATAGTTTATATGATGAGATGTAAAAAACATGGAATGTAAACCCCCAGCTCAGGAGGAAATAAGCTATTCTCCATGCAGTTTGAATTACAATATAATTTAGTGTAAGTTTTCTCGGGACTGCAAATACTTCAGGCATGATAGCCTGAAATCAATCTATTATTTGACTGTGTAATCATAGTTTCTCATAACACACTTCTCAGCTGTGAATATATATAATTCCTTCTTTAGCTCACCAGTCATGTCTTTATCCCATCTCAAAATTTCCAATGGCTTGATTTCCTCATCCTAGCCCATCTCATTTCCATTTCATCTTTTCATGAAATTTCTTCCCAGCTACATTAATTTCTAAGTAAATAAAAATAGGCTAATAAAATAGTAATACCAATAGAGTTCTGGTACTCTCAATACAGCAAATAGGGACTAACCATGAAATCTACTTTCTTTTTGGGTGGAATATGTATGCCTACAGTCATACAGGCTTAGACTTGCAAATTTGTGTGAGGTTAGGTACTCATATACGAATCATAGTCCCATCTGAAACATTCAACATCTAACTTGATTGTCTTGAAATCTTAAGTGGCTGATATAAAATGAACGTTTAAAGGCATCTAGCTGAAAATAAATACTGAGTGTTTTCTGGGTTGGGGGACTATACCTAGCTTAAACAGACTGGAGGATGAAGATAGTAGAGCTCTTAAAAAAATGTCCAATTCTCTACAAGCTACATGTTATTGTTTATTCCAACATTCAACATCAACATGTCTCTGCAGTGCTAACTGCTCATACATGTTTTGTGACCTAAGTAGAGCTCTACTGGCAGGTGAACAAAATTAGTGGGTGTTTTGCTCTTGTTTTTATTTGTTTGTTTGTTGTTCCTTTTCTGAAACTACCCACTCTTACAGAAAGCTAGGTATTGACTGAGAGATCCCTGCTACCTATCTACAAGATAGGGATTTTTTTCCTTAAATTAATATTTTTACCTGTCTTAATTAATGAAACAGTAGTATTGAAATTTATACTGTAATATTAAACAAATGGTTTTCTGCAGAGGCCTTTTTGTTTTAATTTGCACCTCCTTTTTCTTCTTCTAAAAAACCCCAAACAAAACAAAAATCCCTAAACCCTTTACCTTTTCTTATGTTAAAGTTAAATCAGGAAAGGAATCCTCCCAGCAGATGGCAGTAACTCTCCATCTACCCTGACTGCGACTAAAATTTTTTAATAATTTTAAGCAGAAACTCCTGTTAAGAAACTGATGGCTGAATTGCTTACACAGACTATTCTTGCCCACTTTTAATTTTCAAAATGGCCAAGCACAACGGGTATTACTAAATCGAATGAAACTAGCCATGATGAAACATCAAACTCTTATGTCAGAATTAGTTTGCCATATTGACAATTTAGATAAAGGAAGGTGGATCAAAGTTGTAGTTAAATCTGCATTTAGGTGATAGATTGCACTGCTTAAACTAGCTTTACAGCTGGAAGAACCTGCTCTGGCTTTTACTTAGCATCTATAAGGATTTCCTTGCAGTGGACTTGTCTTTCCTAGTAATTCTGCTTACTTAGCACATTTGTGGTGTAAGTGGTATTGGAGAGGATACACACAGTCTTCCTAAAGGAGATTCTTGCTCAGACATTCTTCTCTATTCACAGAAGATCACAATGTCTTCCTGTTCAAGGAATAAATATTATATATATTATGATATATTATTATATATAAATATTTTTAAATAAGCCAATTTATTCAAATTGGGTGTATGCTGCAGTTTCCTACAAATAGTCAACTGATTTTATTTTTAATCTGCTTTAAGAAGAAAACAAAAAATAATTTAGAGTCACTCTTTTTTCCTTCTGCTGAAAAAAAACAGTGAAACTACTGTACTAGCAATTGCCTGTAGCACTATCCTAGTTTATTCAGCTATTCACAGATTTAACTTGACCATAATCCCTCTTCCATGGAACTCCTTATTTAACTACACCTTAATACATTAATAAGTGATTCAATTAAATTATTATTATACATAAGAAGCATGAACAAAATACATATATAATCAATGGATTATATATATAATATGTCCACTGCCATGAATTTCCTTGTTATTTGGTAGTTAAAGAACATGTAAGTAAAGCTGGAGCTGGATAATGACTCAGAAGTCTTAAGAGAACCCTCACTTAATCTGAGTTTATTTAGTGACAAATAAGAGAGATAAAAACCACTTTGCTTACTTTAAAATAATGCAATTCAATCCAGATTTCAATAAGACAGTTGACAAAGCATTTTATTTGCTGCAGAGGTTTTGTTTTGTTGGGGTTTTTTTGTTGTTTAGCCTAAAAAGTGATTGCATTTTTAAACAAAATATGATTAAAGCACTAAATTAGAAAACATGAATTTGTATAAAAGTACTATGAAAGAGCTGTAAATTATATGCTGAGATTTTCTTATCTATAGTGTATGTAGAATGGATGTACCAGCATAAAGGTAAACTAGTAACAATAGTATAATCCTTTCTAACTTTGTAACATGATTAGTGTTTCCTTGTTATTTTAGTTTGTTTCATAATTTTATTTTTAATTCCTATAAAAAATCTTGTGCTTTTCTTACCACACTGGTTCAGTTAACTTTGGAGGATTCCTGGTCCTTTCTCTTTTAACATACATTTGCTACCAACTGTGGTCTAAGATCACCTGTATCAATTGCCTGCAGAAGTGTTCTATTCAGAAATGGTTAGAGAGACATGATACAGTTGTGAGATGATGTGAGATGACGAGTCAGGTAAAACAAATATGTGGATTCTCTCTTGTAGGCCTGTCCTTGACAGCGGCATCATTCAGCCAGTTCTGGCCCACACGACTTTGAAAGACTTAAAGAGGCAATCACAAGTTTCAAACACTCATCAAGAGTTTTTGCATTGGGGAATTCCATTCATATATTTTGACTTTTGAAAAATGCATTGCATAACAGTAGTACATTTAATAGGTATTTGCATATACAGATTTTTTTCCTACAAAGCACAACTGTCTGCATATTTGCAAATTTGACATTTTCTATAATGTGCCAGATATTTTAGTTAGACAATAGTTCCTGACTCACAGAACAAGTAGTAGCACAGCACAAAAGGAAAAATTTTCCTACAGCCCTGCTCCAGGATATACTGCATAACTCATTCTTGCTGAATGATCAGAAGAAATAATGGCAAAAATTCATGTGTTTTTTGTGATTCCTCTCCTCCCACCATTTATTTTTATTTTTTTGTGACTTCATTTTAGCAATGCCTGTTTTCTAGCTTCCAGGTGTTCCCTCAAAAGACTGAGGAGGAAAGAGTCCAGGCCAATTTAGTAGGAGAAAAGAAGAGCAGAAACTTTCATGAGCCTTCAGACCCCAGGAATCCATATCCACATGTGTGCCCCCTGACACGGGTTCTATGATTTTTATAATAATGTCCATCCAATCCCTGTTTTTCCCTGTTCTGCCCCCTGGCACACCTCTTCAGGAATTGAGTCTGGTGGAGCCTGGGACCCCTCTTTCATCATCCTTCATGCAGCACATCGCGTCCTTGGAAGCCTTCCAAAGTTCTGGATTTGGAGGTCACTCTGCTTCTGTTTTATATCTTCTAGTGCAGGCCTTAAGGTGTTTTTCTGCAATTCTACCTTGAAAAGAAGACTAAACAGCTGAAATAATTTTGAGAGATTGATGTAGGATAGGTTTGGTATGTGTAAACACTAGACTGCTGTAGTTACTTTTACTGGAATCACTGGTACATTAAAATCTACACCTACTACAACTACTTCTAAAATCTATAAAAATAAAAAAAAATCAAAAAACCCTGAGGCATCATGGGTGACAATCTGTTGACTCATTACTAATAGACCTTCCTAATTATTTATATGTATTGGGAACAATTTCTCTGTGATATACCATTTTCATAAATACCAGATGCTGTTGAGGACTATTTACATTCATTAGATATGTAAAGAAAATAATATGAGAATTTAAAATGAGGAAAAAAAAGAGCCATAGAAAACAAAAATAGTCACAGAAATAAAATATTTTTAAATGGAAAAAAGGGTAGTATTTTAAAAAAGCATTTTATTTACTAAATTCCTAATTATATTGAGAATATTAGTGAATTTTATAAGAGAAAAAATTTTAGCTGTATTACAAGTACAGAAAATCTTCCCTACCACAGTTGTCTCTAAGGCACAAAAAGTTAGTTCCCATAGAACAGTTGTTTTTGCTGTGATGTCTGATGTATCTCGTACTCTGAGAAAATGTGTATCAACAGTTTTCAGTATAAGAAGTTTATTGACTGGACAGTAAATTAATAGAGAGGCTTTGTAAAACAAGAAAGATGGGAATTAATTCTATAGTGCTCTGCTAATAGAACAATTAAGAGACAAGTTGATGACTTTGACCCCATCATTATGTGATATTTTTCAAATACCAGAAAGAACTGAAGCACAAAACTTGTAGAAGCAAAACCATGATCAAACTTTTTACACCTTGGAAAATTCAACTTTTTTCAAAGGGTATAGCAAGAAAAATTTTTGGCAAGAAGGAAAAATTGTTCCACATAACAAAGAAAGAACAACACTTTTAATTTCAATTTGTTCCATTTTGGACGAGGACCTGTAGCCTGCGCAGAAGCAGGGCCCTGTGACAACGTCACAAAAGCCAGGACTGGGCTATCAAATTAAGTGAAGTGGAGGGGCAAGAGGAAGAAAGAGAAGCGTCAGTCCTGGAAAAACACTGAGCATGACAACCAGCTCATCTGCAGCTGTGTGCACAGTGCCAGGCCCTCAGCTAGGCACCACTGCAGCTGTCTTTAGGGAAATCACAGGGGAAAACACATGGGAAAACACCAAGGCCCCATGGTGTCTCACTGTGCCTTCTAGCACTGTGAGTCCTGGCTCCATGGTGTCCCACAGGCTGGGCTGTAGAGCAGCCTCTGTCACAGCTGTGGAGCCTTTCACGATGGCTTGGCCTTACTCCACTTGAGGCTGAGGATTTAGGAAGGTGCTGTGGGATTGGGGAGGCCCCTGGGAGGACCATCTGTTTGCTTGTGACATACCAGGTTGGGCAGAGTTGTGCCTGTGGAGTGCAGTCCCCTGGCAGGAGGAAGAGTGAAGTGGGTAGTGGGGAAGGCAGACTGTCCTGCAGAAGTGCCATTGCAGGAATGGGTAGGACAGAAGTGGGCTGGGGCACTCAGAGTTGGGGAGGGCCCTGACTGGACCTCAGTGGAACGGGGCAGGGGTGGGGTACAGATCCTGCCTCTGTCCAGGCTTTAAGGGCTGCCCAAACCCTTGACATCCTGGGTTGGCCCTGACAGGTGCTTTCACCTCAACCTGTGATAAGTCTGTCAGGAACTTCTGTCTCATGAAGAAAAAATTCTGGCATATATATTAATGAAACTGACAGTTATTTTCATAGAGTAGATCAGGATAATCTGCCCTACTAATGTTTTTCCTTATGGTTTAGAAGCTATTTTTATAGCTTGGGTTTGCTTCAACATTGGAATAGAATGCAAGCTAAAACAACTCCAATGTTATTCTAGTAGATGAAAAGTGGTTAAACACATTTTTCTTTATACCTATCTGCAGGGTCCCATTTACTATAGCTTACATGTCTACCAAATAGCAGTCTGAAACCCTTCTATTTTCTTCCCATGCTCCCACATTCCCACTGGGGCAATGCCATGTTTCTTGATATTATTCTTTATTGTGCTACCTCTTAATAGCAATACTACTGAGAATGACTTTATAGGAGGAGAAACACTCATTTACTTGGCTGTAAAGTTATTCCTGGAAAGCTACCTCTTGTGCCATACCATCTAGAGGGAGACTGTGTTTCAGTATGTTCATGAAAATGCTATTGGGCTAGTGAGGGGTCTTAACAGGCCTCTCTTAGCTTTATCATTTGCTACTTGCTTTCTGCAACTCATATGCTGTTGACATTGAATGGCCTGGACTGCTCATGAATGAGGGATCAAGAAAATATTCAGAAAATATTAAGGAAAAAAACCTCTTTTATTCTCGTAAAACACAACAAATACAAAATCCTTAATCAACTTGTTCTGGTATCTTTCTTGCACATGTACATTATTATCTACTTACCGACTATCTCTAGAAATGGGAAATACTCCCTGGCTGCTTTTGATGAAGACAATTTTTCCCTGGTTTATCTAGGTTTTGGTGTTTAGTTTTTAGGGCTTTTTTTCTTTGTTTGGTTGGTTGGGTTTTTTTGCAAAATTTTGTATTTTGTTCTCTAGGAAACTGGTTGAGTTAAATTAAGTATCAGATTCGTGGTATGTAAGTTCCTGATTTTGATATAATTACTTATATTTACATGGTTTAATTTGAGGGATGGATATTTTTCCTCCTCTTGTATGCTGCTGTTTAGAGCCAAAGACACACCTCTGGATGTTTTTTCTTGATTAAAAGCAAATAGTTAGATAAGGAATATTTTACTCTAAACTTTATTTGAGAAATACATATTTTGAGGTTCATAATATTTCTAAAGATGCCAGTAAACAAGGTGCACTTATGTATCTTGAGAATGATTATCAGATGTTGTTGATGGCAGTTATTGTATGAGGAAGGAAAATTTGCTCTTAATAAGAAAGCAACTTTTTACAGTATAATCCCTTTGTCAAATAAATTTTCTAAATAAAAATCATCTTCCAAATTGATGGAAAAATAAATCACTATGAAAGGAGAAGTCTAGTTATATACCAAAGTTTTATGCAGTCTGTCATCCCTTTAAACATTTTTTGATGAAATGATAGAAGTATTGAGCCCTCTCTCTGACACTACGTACCTGCAGTCTGTAGAAGATTCAAATTCTCGCTTCCCTACTTTGCTTATAATGAAACCAATAATCTGTTTTTTTCAGTGCTTTCATTTTTAGATGTTTTCTACATCCTTTTAATAATTAAATCTGAAGATGGCTAGTATTACAGTGTTAGGTTGATGCAACAATTTCTATCATCTGAATAAAATTACTCAGATATAGACTATCCCAGCATGACAATTGTTGATAGGAAATGGGTTATAAATCAGAGTCACTTAATTCCTTCTCACTGCTTTTTAGTTTTGGAAGTAGGAGTTTCTTTCTTTTCTAGAGCACAGTATTGGTTTCTTGTTCATGAGTCCTTATAGGATCTCCTCTTCTACCCTGTGCCACATCCAGGTATGTAAGAACACTGTTTCCATTGAAGAAAAAGTATACTTGATTACAATCTCATTTGTCCTGATAGGTTTTCAGTTGTCAAAGAGCTCTTACCTGTCCCTGGTTGTGACTTCCAAATATCTGAGAAGGTAATTTTGGTTAAAATAAGAAGCTACAATCTAATTATATTAAAAAGTCCCAAATCACATGCTTCTGCCCCTTTCCCTGTGCTGGTATAACATTGATCACACTGTCATCAGAAAATGAGACTGTTAAGTTTCATTACAAAGCTCTTTAGACTCATGGACTCTGTCAGGAGAGTAACAGTGGACAGGGCAGAAAAACATGACAGGAGGACATACTCTCTTCTGTGGTATCTGTTAGTTTTGCCTACCTAAGGCATGAAATACAATGAGTATCAATTGTCATATTTTCAATACAAGAGTGATTATGAACAATACTAAAGGACAACTACAAGAGAATTAGCCTTAATGAGGTCCAGTTGAAGTGAGTTACATTCATTCATATGCTTTCATGGTATTCTACAGTGAATTTATTTACATGGTATGTCGGTAATGTAGCAGAAGACTGTTACCTCTGTTTACCAGTGCCAATCAAGAGAAAGGTCTGGCCATGGTCACACAGAATCTAACAGAACTGTCTCTCTCTATAATTTGCTGACAGCCACTCAGCACAGACCATGTCGTTTTGCTTCAGAGCTTTTAACATTGTATGACACAGACTTAGAAGCAAGATTTGAAGGCTGAGACATCTGCTTTCATATAGTTTTATACTTAGGGGCAGAGAATAAAGGTTCTGAAGACACAAGAGATTTTTTAGGAAAGAGTATTTTTTTTTTAAATCAGTCATTTTATAAATTGCTTTATTTTGAATCAGGGACCAGGCAATTGATCCTCTGGGACTCTGTAACAATATAATTTCCTTGGGATTGGTAGCAATGTAATGTACTGTTTTCTTCACTTAGTGGAGATTTCTCTGTGTTTTCTCTGTGCAAGTTTAGGAAACAAAACAGATTACTTTCCTGAGCTACCTTATTTTATTCAGATATGCCATTTATCTTGTCAGTTTTTGAGGTTTTATCATCTGTGATTTAGACTCATAGCAATGCTGATATACTGGTATCCTTGATGATACTGAAATGAAAATTGAATGAGCCCTAACGGTAACATTATTAAAAGAAATTCAGAAAGAATAGAAAAGATCCATGGTTGGTACGTAGAAAAAAACCCAAAACAACCAAACCAAACAAAAAAACCCAAAAAAACAGAACCCAAAACAAACGAAAAAACCCAATCAACCAACCAACCAACCAACCAAGCAAAAAAAAAACAACAAACAAACAAAAAAAAACCCACAAAACCCACAAACCACCAAAACACAGGGAAAAATTAGCTTTACTAAACTTCTGTCCCACTACCATAACTTTGCAATGGTTCTTCCACTTTCTTTTAAATGTGCTTATTGGTCTTCAACAAAATGATAATAAATTAAATCATTTAAACTGGGCTGTACTTGTGCTTAGCTAAGTACAATGTTAAGAATATATTTTAGGCATTAATTTTACAGTTTTTGGTTAAAATTACTTTTTTAAGGAATATTTGGATAAAATTAGAAATACTAGCAGAAAGGGAAAATACTGAATATGAAAACAATCTTTCAGTGAACTGGAGAGGTTCATAAAATAAATACAAGCAGCTAAAATACATAGCTTAGATTAACAAAGGGAATTGATAAAAGAGTGGAAGAATCTTATACTTACATTTGTGTTTATGGAAAAGGAGTGATATGTAGTCCACCAGCTTTCATATTGCTTTAGGTAGTCACTTGAACCCTGCCATTCAGCCTTCAGCATTGACATTATTTGCATATTTCTATTCACTCTGCTTCCAGTGTGACTGTGGAAAATAAGACCTGTACTGAAATGTTTCTGAGTTCAAAGTTATTGACTCAGTCCATTGTCATACACAAGCACATTGCACCGCATTAGAAGGCACTGCAAGATCATATTAAATAAAGGTTACAAACATGCTCCCCTTGTATTTTATATTACTTAGCATTTCTTTACTTTTAAGAAAAGTTCTCTACCTGCCTTTTTTCAACAAGTCTCTTCGTGTTTCTTGTTCAGTGCATTATAAAAATAAATTACTGAAACTGTTACTCTATTGTGACAAAAATGGACTAGATTCTCTTAAAATTTAGAGGAAGAGGGATTTTAGGGTGAAACTTTCTTGGTCACTATAGTTGTTTGTTGCCATTTAGTTTTATTTTTTCTAAGTCATTTAGGGATATTGTGAATTCTGAATGTCACCAATATGATATGTAAAAAGGTGGAAGGTGGCTATCAACCCTAGTCTGCCTAGGTAAGTGGGTAAAATGCAAACTCTTAAGTGCCATGAATAAAATATCACAGTATCACAGTCACTGAGGTTGGATCTGGGCCAATAGTCCTGGGCCAATAGCCTGAGCTATTGACAGCAGGTTGCCCAAGACCTTGTCCAAATGGCTTTTCAGTATTTCCAATCTGGATATTTCACAGGTGTTTCTGTGCAAGCTGATTCAGTATTCAGTTACCCTCACAGTAAAAAAGCTTGTACAGACCTTTATGTGTTTCCTTGTTCCCATTGGGTTTTGTCCTGTCATTGGACACCAAAGAAAAAACCTGAGGTTGCATTTCCCTTTAGTTGTATACAGATGTTAATGAGTTTCCTCTTAAGCCTCTCTTCTCCAGACTGAACAATAACACTTCTCTCAGCCTTTTCTCATAGGAAAGATCATAGAATTACAGACTTATTGTCTTAGTTTGAGGGGAGAAACCAAAATGTTTACTAAAAATGAGAGGATTCTTCCATAATAATCATGTCACCCTTTATTAAATTTAAGAAAAGGAACTTTAATTAGAAAATGGATATAAGAAGGATAACTGTTCTTAACTACTACATATACATATATATATATATATATATATATATATATGTAGATATAGATCTGTAAACAGACCAGAACAAACTACTCCCCCAACACCATAAGTAAAAAACAAAAGAGAACAACCCCGAAAATGGTAGGGTCCTCCTGGGGCAGCTATATTTATGGACAGAGTCAGTGTCACACCTTGGCTTGCTGCAGGGTGAGGTCTCAGTCTTTTCCCAGCGAGGCAGAGACGAGTGGTGAGCACTCAGATGAATTCTCTCTCTCCTTGTCCTTTGTCCCAAATGAAGAAGGAAAGCTGGAAAAGGAGAGCTGCAGCGTGTCTCGAAAGGCAGCTGTGACTCTTCTTTCTCAGGCCTCTGCCGTGGTGGGGTGGGCGGCTGTGACACTGCCGGCGACAGTGAGGCCAGAGCAGCGACCGAGGCCCCAATGCCAAAACCAGGAGAAACAGCAGTGGCAAGAAAACAACTAGCTTACTCCACAGGAACAGTGAGGAGCAGGAGTAAAGGTTTCTCTCCCACAGCCAGCACATGCAGCTCCAACCTTCCCCCAGAGCTGTGTGATGTTCCACCCAAAATGATCAAGAAGGAATTGGTAGTAATTAACTACTTCTTTTGTTAGCTAATGGCATAGGGAGTTGGTGGCAGGGAGAAAATTTACATCAAAACTACAACACTTATAGAAGGGTTGGAAGGTACCTTAAAGATCACCTAATTCTTTCCAGTAGAACAGGTTTTACAGACTCCCACCCATTCTGGCTTTGAACACCTTCAGGGACTGTGAGTCCACAAGTCTGGCCAACTTGTTCCTTCCTAATATCTAATGTAAACCTAAACTCCTTCAACCATTCCCCTTGTCCTATCACTACATGCCTTTGTCACAAGTTCTCTCAGCCTTCTTATAAGCTCCTTTTGAATATTGGAAGATGCTTTAAGTTCTCCCTGAAGTCTTCTCTTCTCTGGGCTGAGCAACTCCAATTCTCCCACCCCATCTTCATAGGAGAGGTGTTGCAGGCCTATGGTCAACTGAGCATCTCTCCTCTAGACTTCTTCCAACAGGTCCACATCTCTTATTTTGTTGGGACCCCTAGATCTGGATGCAGTACTTCAGGTGGGGGTCTCATGAGGGCAGAGCAGAGTGGGGGAAACAACTCCCTTGACCTGCTGGCCATGCCTTTATTGATGCAGCCCAGGCTGTGGTTGGTGCAGCTTTGAGTGCTCATTATTGGATCATGTTTTACTTCTCATCAACCAACACTTCCAAATCTTTCTTCTCTCAATCCATTCTCTGCCCAGCCTGTACTTATGCTTGAGATCCACCTGACTCATGTGCAGGACCTTGCATTTTGCCTAGATGAACATAATGAGGATTGCCAGGCCCATCTCTTAAGTCTTATCTCTAGTGGGAAAGAATTAAATGAGTTGAGTGGACTTCCATGTGGTAGAGATTGACAATGCTTTGTGGTATGTGAAGAGATAACTTTACTATTGACAAGGCCACAGTTCTGTTTCCAAAAACCCAAGATAATTTACCAAATAACATACTGCCTGTGGAAGTACTGCAGGGTTTGGTGATATGTCTGGTGTACTTAAAGAGCTAATAGCATAAGTTCAGTTATGAAAAAGGTTTTTCCTCTCTAAAAATAGTACATTGAAAAAGAGTTGGTCTAGCACAGTCACATAGAAAGAAAGTGTTTATAATTGAGACAATGTGTTAGAAACACAATTGTTTCATAAACACTTCAATGAAGTACAGATAATTTAAATACAAATAACTAAAAAAAATAATATATGACCATTTATGATTTATAATCACTTATATCAGAGATACTCTAGAAATTCCACTTTGTTTTGCTGCCTTTGGATGAGAGCAGGTGCAGAAGTTATTTATCCCCAGTGTACTAACTTAAATATTTCTCGAACCCTGTAGAAGTTATTGTTGTTGTTACATAAAAGCAAATAAAACATGTTTGATTTTCTGTTTTAGGGAAATCTTGAAGAGTCTTACAGTTTTAATCCTCCAGTTGTTGACTGTGCTTGTGAGGACATTGTGGTGAAGTGGTAAGTTGGTGTAGATCTATTACTTTGGTCAGCTAAATTGTCATTTCAGATTTAATTGCTATAACAGTATCATTCAGTGTCTGTCTAACAAAACTTATCTTCCAGGCTCTCTTGGCAAATTCTCAGAACTGCAAATCTATGACTGATTTCATACATAGGAAGTTTGAATCACAAAGGCATCAGATTTTTTTCTGTATTTACAGATCAACAATGTATCATATGAACAGAGCAGTGGATTCGTACATGCTCAATGTCCATTTTCCAGAAACCCTCAGTTCCTATATATCTGGAAATCTGGGTGATTACACTAGTTAGTTTAGTACAACATATGGAATGTTTGATACTGTCAGCTTTTCAAATTTCACTAGTGTAGTTGTCAGCTGCTTGAAAAACTTCTTCCACAATATTCTCTCCCTCTACCACACCAGTCCGACAAAACCCTAAAGGCTCTTCTTTTTCTGACTGCAAGGAATACTGATAGACTTAAGAGGTCACTATGACCTGTCAAACTTCCAAGGATGAGCAACTTTTATGGAGCTCTAATAAATTACATCATAACTTTGGCTGAAATAGCAACACTCTTGTAACTCTTATGTAGCATTCTCTAGCTATGAATCTGCATCTGGAATAAGACTGTTTTTAATTTTTACTCTTAGCCACTGAGCAAAGACAGCACAAATGATGGTTACATATTTCTAAGTGTTAGAACAGTGAATAATGGCAGACCCATAGAATGCAAATCCCATTTCAGACTCGTGGCCCTCAGCCTTAACACACCATGCTTGTTCTTTTTTTCTTTCCTTTGTTATAGAGTAAGAGTCTGTGGTACTGTTGAAGCTTGAGTGCTGAGAAATGTGAATTTTTATCTTTCAGTGAAAAACCACAAGGCTTTTTTTGATCTGCATAGCATTTTGTGATATATTTTTTCATATTTCTATCTACCCATTAAAAGAAGTAGAAGAATAGTGTTACAACTCCAATTATACATCCTTTTTATATGAAAGGGATCCATGTTCCGGAATTTAATGAGTTCAAGAAAACCTTTCAAATTACTAGACACTGACAAGAATAAAGTTACATGCTGCTTCATAGTCTGTGGACATAGAAATGGTCATTACATTATGTACATCAGTTGCAAAATTAGGACCACTGTTGTAGCATAATGTCTTCATTTTCTTAATTCTCTTTTAGTGTTGATAAATGGAGAATTTATGAAGTAAACAGAAAAAATTATTTCTGACTTTAATATATGAAATATACACAACCCAGAGTCTGTTACATTTTAAACCAGTCAGCTATTTGTTATGATCAGTCTTCTGAGTGACTTTTTTCTCTATGATGTCATTGAAGTATAGTGCCACTTACTACACCACGGTCTAAAATAACTGATTCACACAGGCAGTGTCTAAATGATGTCATTTGGTTATCCTTTTGTTTAATTTTCTTAGATAAATTAAAATTACTCTTAAGGGAAGTAATAGAATTATCCACTTGTATTCTTTTTTCCTGCTATAAATGTAAAAGAAATTTAGATGCAGCGATGTACTTTACCCAAATTAATAAACATGTTTTCAGGAAAAAAAATCACATTATTGAAGTAAAATTTAATAAATTCAAATCTAATTTATTTCTGCAGTCTCTTGTAGTAGTGCCTTATTTTAATAAATATGAACTTTATATTTCACAGTTTAAGAATTCGTGATTCTCTGTGAGTAGATTCCCACCTCTTTAAGACTGCAAATCTGGAATAAATACAATTTTTTAGGCTGAAATCCTATTGCCTTATCAAATGTAAGAAATTCCCTTGAGGAATTAATAGCAATGAAATACCGATAGGAAATTAAAAAATGGAAAAAACCCTCAATCCAAACCAAACCAAACCTAAACACCAAACAAAACAAAAACCAAAACCAACTAACACCAAAGTTTGAGTTGTTTAATAATTTTGTCAGCTTTAAAATTCTGGTTTTGTGTCATATATACATTAATATACAATTTTTCAAATTTCATTCATTTTAATTTAAGATTTTATAGAAAAAAATAAATCCAAGTTGTGCAAACTTTATCTCTTACAGAAATTAATTTAGCAAAATTTCATAATAATAGAAAATCCTGCTCAAATTTCCATGGAGGTTACTTTTTTATGTTTTGTTTTTTTTTTATGTATTGATTTCTTTTAACCAGAAATTCAGTGCTTTATTTTCTGCTGCTTGGTGAGCACAGTTTTAGCCCTGAATATGTCAACATAAAATTCTCCTTATGGGTGACATTTTGGTAGTGCAGAAATACAAAGCCTGTCTCTCAGATTTCACTGTCTCGCAGATTCCATATTCAAACTTAGATGAAGAGGGATAGGTCTACAGCACTTTCACTGATAATGAAGTTACATGCAAGAGGAAACAATACATCTTCAGCATTTGGAATTAATTTATTGTGATTAATGGAAAAGATTGTTTCTCTAGACATAGGCATGTAAGATGCAGTCTACATAAAGGAGACAATTATTAAAGCTGTTGTGATGAACTTCATATTACTAATAAGAATACATTAGTTTCAAAATGCTTAACACTGTCTGTCAGTTCAATAGCTTGGCTAGCTAGGATTAAACCTCTAGGCCATATTATTGAATCCAGTTCAGATTGGCTGAGTTTGAACATTCTTTTAGCTTGACAGTTATTTAGCTTCCTGAAATGTGATGGTGGAATGAGTTCAAATGCTGAGGATAAAGAACAACATTACCAAAAAATTGCCTGTTGTGACAATAGTTGTTATCTTGCACTCATAACAGAAAGGTCAAAGACCAGATGTCTCTGCAGCTACTAACTTCACCTAAATTCAAAAAGCAGGGTTTCATGGCTCAAAACTGATGAGAAAGCCTGGAAAAAAAACAAACGTGAACACTCACATATCATGCAGTATTGTAGCTGTGGTTAAAAAATCCTAGTTCATTAAGCCACTTACCATTGACACAAAATTCACTTTACCCATTAACCAAACTCAAAACTATATAAAATAATTAATATATATACGATTATATTAAAATTTTATCCTTTTAATAAAATTTATACTGCCTCTAAAAATATTCTTATTAAAATTGAGAAGAGTATAAGTGAACCATTCATTTCTACTGAAGAAATAGTGATTAGGAAAGCATCTTTAATGGAACTTCAGAAAATCTTCATACGGAAGTACAGAAACATTTTCCATAAATGCTTCAAGCAATTTAGTTCTTCTGGGGTGTTGTCATGGTGTAGATATAAACTGAAATAAACACCGTCTTCATAGATTAATTAGGCATTTTGAAAATGCATCTATTGAGAGTATTGGATTTTTTCTTCATAATATTCTATTACAAATCATTTTCTGTAAAATAAAAGGGAAACCATTTTTAATCTGTAATTTTCTTCCCAAATAAATATTAGTATAGCTTATTGCAAATAGTAGGGTAAGAAAATGTTATACAGTTCAGTATTTTTCAGTAACTGTGTGCTGACAGTAGTAGATGAAACACAAAAAAGCAATCTGGAGAGTAACAAAAGACAGGTTAAAATAATATAACCTGAAAAAAGGAAAATGTTGTGTCTTTACCAATATACTTTTACCTTTCACGGACAGGTAATTTTGAACTCATGCAGCACAAGTTTTGTGAGCTGATTTTAGCATATTAGTAGTATTTCCTCTCTTATTGTTAATAAAGGTACTGAGAGACAGAACTTTTTAAAGATCATTTTTAATGTGACTTGTTATCATACATGTATGTCAATCTTCTCTTATGAATACCATATGTATTTCTTATAATAATGTGTCCAAAAATTGGTGAATATATTCACCATTTCCTAAATTTTAGGATTATTTAAAGAAAAATATTTATTCTTTCACAAAGGCCATTTTAAGACTTTATACAGTCAAGATATTTAGTGCCTGGTGAGGGGTCTCCATGTCTAAAGATTATTTTGGTAGTCACAGAGTACACCTTTTTATCTGAAACATGATGTCTTGTGTGGGAGTGACCAAAACTTTGCAGCAGAAATGCTTATTCTCACTCAGTGTATTATTGGTAGAGAACAACATACTTCCAAATAATCTAAAAATAGTTAAATCATAACTTGTTAAATTCCTTTTGCTTAGTAAATGCAGTGCTTTTTTGTTGTTGTTGTTCTGGTTTTATTTTTCAAATCTATATTTATTAGAATCATATAGAGTTACTTCAAAATTATTTTATTGTCTGAAAGTAGCAAAGATGCATATAACTAGGTGTAAAATTAACATCCTTTTAAATTAGGTTGATTTTATATGTATTTCATGTAGTCAATTTATAATCACAGAATCTCTGAATCACAGGATGGATCAGGTTGAAAGGGACCACAGTGGATCATCTGATCAAATCTCCCAGCCCAAGCAGGGTCGTACGAGAGCACTTTGCACAGAGTTGCATCCAGACAGTTCTGGAATATCTTCAGTGAGGGAGACTGCATAACCTCCTCGGGCAACCTGTTCCAGTGAGCAGTTACCCACAGAGCAGAGAGATTCTACCTCACATTCAGGTGAAATTTCCTGTGTGCCAGTTTCTGCCCATTACTTCTTGTCTTATTGCCTGACATAACTTAGAAAAACCTTGATCCATCTTCTTGGCTCCCTCCCTTCAGATACTTATAGGCTTTGATGGGGTCCACTCTCAATTATCTTTTCTGAAGGCTAAACAGGCCCAATTCCCTCAGCCTTTCATTGTGAGAGAGATGCTCCAGTCCCTTAATCATCTTTGTAGAACTTCACTGAACCCGCTTTGGAACTCCCATGTCTCTCTTGTACTGATGAGCCCAGAACTGGACACAGCACTCCAGCTGTGGCCTCATGCCTTAGTTTGAGATAAGCAACTGCCAACCCCCCCAAGCACAGAGAGAAAAGCCTCCCTCCTAACACCAGGGAAAGGGAGGAAAAGAGAGGGGAAAGAAAAAAACACTTCAAACTGCATTTATACTAAATCTACATATATTTTTCACAGAAAGAAAGAGACAATTAGAAGAGAGTACAAATATGCACTCACACAAGTCTGCAACAAGTTCCCCATCTCAACTTCTTAACGAACACGCAAATTCTACTGTCCTAACTACACATTACTTAAGAAGAAGCTTATTCCCCAGGGAGACAAACCCAAGCAGAGAGACACAGAACAACACATTTTACTTTCCTGAGGTACCCTGTGAGCCAGTGGTGGGCCTGGTCCTCTCCATCCCCCCTGGGACAGCATTGCGCGTCCTCCCAAGAGGAGGGCTGAGAAGCGACTGCCTTAACCACTCCCACACTGGTTCCTACTTCCCTGGAGATGATGTCATAATGTGGTATGGAATACAAAAGTACTGGCTAGCAAAGGTCAGCTGTTAGCCCAGCCCAGCTCAAGTCAGCTGACAGATTCGGCCAAGTCCAGACTCCAGAGCCCAAATCTAGTCCCACCTAGTTGAACCCATAACACCTCACTAGGTCTGAGCAGAGGGGCAGGGTCACGTCCCTTGACCTGCTGTTCCTAATGCACCCCAGGATACCACTGGCCATTATGGCACACTGTTGCCTGGGGTTATTCCTTCTCAGGTGCAGGACTTTGCATTTTCCATTGCTGATTTTCAAACTGCTCATTTCTGCTCATCTTTCCATTGTGTCAAGGTCCTTCTGAAGGGCTGCACAGCCTTCTGGGATATTGGCCACTCTGCCCAGCATAGTGTGGCCAGCAAACTCAGTGAGAAGATATCTGTGCCTTTGTTCAAGTCATTGATGGTGCAGTTAAACAATAGTGGGCTCAGTATTGAACCCAGAGGGGACACAATTAGTGACAGGCCTCCACTAAACCCTGTGTCACTGGTTATGACCCTCTGGGATCTGTCATTCAGCCAATTCTCAATCCACCTCACTATCCACTTATCCAGTCCACATTCCTGAGTTTGTCTATGATAATGTTGTGAAGAAACTGTCAAAGCCATGCTGAAGTTGAGGTAGGCAATGTCCACTGCTCTCCCTTCACCAAAAAGTAGTTGTTTCATCTTAGAAGGCAATGAGGCTCATCAAACATAACTTACCTTTAGTGAATCCATGCTGACTACTCTTGATTGTCTTCTTGTATGGACTCCAGAATAAGGTTCTCCATCACATTTTCAGGGTCTGACATGAGGCTTAGCTGGTAGTTCCCTGAATCCTCATTCTTTCCCTTTTTGAAGATCAGGGTGATACTTGCTATATTCCAGTTCTCAGACACCACTCCTGATCTCCATGACCTTTCAAAGATGATCATGAGCAGCCAGGTTGGGATGTCAGCCACTCGCTCAGCATTTGTGAATGCATCCAGTCAGAGCCCGTGGACTTGTGGTGGTCACTTTTGCCTGACTCTAACCTAGTCCTCTTTGATCAAGGGAAAGTTTTCCTTCCAGTCCTGATCTCTTGGGTCAGAGATCCCTGGGGAATGCTCTTATCAGTGAAGACCAATGCAAAGAAAGAAAGAAAGCATTCAATAACTGCCTTCTCTGTGACCTGTTACTGGGGTGCCCTCTCCCTTTACTGATCGGCACATATTATCCTTTGGTTTACTTTTTGTTTTGATGTATTTGAAAAAGCCTTTTAATGTCACCCTTGACATTCTTGGCCAGATTTTATTCTAGATGCGTCCCAGCCTTTCTGTCTCATTTCTGCTTACTCTGATGCCCTCTCTACATTGCCCCCAAGAAGCCTGACCCATCTTCCATCTCCTGTGTATTTTGTGCTTATGGTTTACTAATGACAGGAGTTTTTTATTCATCTCTGGAGGTTTCTTGCTCCCTTGGCCTCATTTCTTTCGCATTGGGATGCATCATTCTTAAGCCTGGAGGAAATGATCCTTGAATATAAACCAACTGTCCTGGACCTCTCTTCCCTGAAGGGCCTCTTCCCTCATAATTCTTCCAAGAAGATCGCTGAAGAGGCTAAATTTAGCTTTATTGAAGTCCATGGCTATAATCTTGCTTGCTGTCCTGGCACCTCTTCACTCAATACTGAACTCCATAATCTCATGTTTGTTACAGCCAGGGCTGCCCCCCAGCTTCACATTATCAACAAGGCCTTCCTTTGTCAGTATGAGGTTGAGCAGCACGCTGTTCCTTGTGGGATCCTCTACTGTTTGTGACAGCAAGTTATCATCAATACTTTCCAGGAACCTCCTGGAAATGTATTGGTAATGTATTTCTTTTGTGCAGGTTAGTACATTCGACCTTGGTGAATGTAAGTTTTATCTCTAAAATGAAGACTAATTAGTTACAATGTAATCTGCAATGTTGGTAAACTCTCCAGAATAGACAAAGGCAGAAGATATGTTGTATGTTATGCAAGTTATGAGATAGATTTTAAGACTTCTGAAGACAAGGCATCTAGAGTGATTTTTTTTGTTTTTATTTATCTTTCCTATTTTAATTTCAAATGCACTTTTATTATTGCTCAAATGCTGAGAGTTGTTTCTTTGATCCTTCACAGTATTAGAGCTGTTGAGAAGTAGTGAACAAGATTGTGGAGTTACTTTCTGTAAGTGTAGAAGACTTTTTTCAGAAGAATTATTTAAGGAGGTAGGAATAGATATTGCTTAAGAGAGCTTTTCTGCCTGGGAAAGAACATCCCATGGATAGTTTGGGCTTTTTGCTTCTCTTGCCTTACAGAGAGGTTAACTCTCTGAAAAGTGAAAATTCTTACAGACAACCTTAGAGGCCCCGAGAGGGGGGCCAGACAAGTCATTAGAAAGGCCTGGAGAGGAAAAAGCAGTATATTTTTTCATTCTGAGTGTAGTAGCTGTGTTACAGCCTGGTGTATATGTTGTAGCTTCTTATAACACAGAAATATATTTCTAAAGAAACAGTGAGTATTAGAAATTTCCATTGAGACATTCACTCCATGCTATTGTAGGTGACTTTGTTCTACTCCTACTCTTTTTTTTGCCTGCTTAAATTTGTATCTAAAGTGATAACAATAATTATAAATTTTAAGTCAGCAGCTGTTAGCACACATATTTTTATTGCTGACAAATTCAATTAAAGACATTGCTAGCTAAACCAATCTAGTAACAGGTAGTTCAGAAAAGGTCAACTCTGAATTATTGTTTCCCATAATAATTTCCCAAACCATTAAATTTGTAAAATTAATTTGAAACTGAAGCTCATAAAAGTAAATTATGGAGAATGCCTTGCTAGTTTGTTGATATTCTAGAGCATAAAACTCTATGCCTCCCATGCATAAAGCTCCTGCTAACATTGTCCAGGTGACAGCTCAGGTATAGGTAGGTTCTAAGGATATTTGAATTATAAATGCCTATTTCCAGAAATGCTAACTCTAGTCAGAAAATTTTCCCACCCCTCATGACTAAAAACCAAACTTTTTTTTTTATATTTGCTTTGAACTATGCTTTGGGACACTTATTAATGACAAGAGAGATGGTTTG
The DNA here is from genome assembly GCF_047495875.1 of Pithys albifrons albifrons. Lineage (NCBI taxonomy): Eukaryota > Metazoa > Chordata > Aves > Passeriformes > Thamnophilidae > Pithys > Pithys albifrons. The sequence goes on along the minus strand of NC_092497.1, from coordinate 67,510,282 downwards.
ATTCACAGTAACGAATAAAGTCATTATAACAACAATATCTTTAGAACTTCAATAATTCAACAGGGAATTATATTTCCAAAATTCCAGTGTGAGTTTGAACTTTGCCATGAGTTAAAATGCAAATGATGATTAAAAATTGCCACACCCAAGATACTTTGAGACAGGATGAAGCAGTTATTTATACAGCTCCATTAAGCTTTTAGTTACTGTATGATCAAGACCCACTAAAAGTAATATTTGCCAAAAATTCTTCACAACTGAGGTTTTTGTAGTCCCTAAATGGTTTCTTGTAACAATTGTAGCAGCTTGTGGAAGCCCAAAAGGAATCTGAGAAGCTGCAGGAGTAGGGAATTTAACATGATCACAGCTGGTTTTAAACAAAGTGTTTTATCTGAGAACGCTAGCTTAAGGGAGAATAGTCTTTTCATGAGAACAACAACTAACAAAACAATAGAAGTCAATAAAAATAATATGTCATGGATAATTCATGTACATTAGTTCTAAAACAAACAAACAAAGATGGCCAACACCAAACAAAAACAAAACAGAAAAAATAACCACCAAAAAACCTCCCAAAACATCAGTATTACCCAACTCTTTTGAATATCTGCTGGAAAAAAAGAGCACTATGGAATAAACAGGTACTGGCAAAACAATTTTCACCTCCCTTGGTTATACACAGTTATGGAAATAGCTGATTTATAATTACTCTAAAAACAGTAGTTTAGTTCATGTGAGCCAAAACAACTTCACAGTCCACTACAGATGTTTATTAAAGTGAAGAACAGTGTAAATCTACAGCCTTTTTCGGGGAAGGCAGGCTTTCATATTGTTTTAAAAGTCTTAGATGATGCTGACTATTTTGCTTACCCTTGTCCATGGCTTCCCTTATGAAAGTTTTCTTTCAGAAGAAAATTCTTATTCATATTTTCTTTTATATAATACAACATCTGTTTCATTAATAGCTATCTGAAAGGTACAGGCACCTTAAAGCAACCATGCACTTAAATTGTACCACACTGAGAGATCATAGGACTTGAATTTGAATACATGCTTTATTCTAGTATAAAACTGGAATTGTAGTTTTAATTTTTACCCAGAGCAGTTGTAATTTATTTCCTTTTTCAGCAGAAATTGCTTTTTGACAAATTACAGCACTGTGCAATTCCTAAGTGCAAGATTTCAGGTTGTTTCTTACCATTCTGTAAGCATCATACTTTCCCAAATTGTAGCTGCAAATTACATTTAGTTAGAAAAAAGATTGATTGTAAGTCTTTTGCTTATAGCAAATGAGAAACCTTTTGATTTGAGATTAAAAAAAAGAATTTTTTTTTCCTTCTTTTTAATCTTTAGAATTGGATAGATGTTCAAGGTTTCACATAAAAATTTAAATGCAAAGCTGTGGGTTTCTAACTTGAATTAATTTTGGTGAAAGAAACACAATTCAAATGTAAGTTTTATTGTTGTATGAAGTCAAAAATCTACACGCTTGTACTCAAAATATATCACTGACTGTGACTCACTTGTGGCTTTTTTTCTGGTATATATGAGTTAAAATAAATGTGTGATTTGAACAGAACTCTATATTCAAAGTTCAAATAAACTGCAAAAAGGTATAAAATGTTTGTGTTTATTTGATTTATCATCATCATCGTCATGGCTAGGCTTCGTGAACGAAGATTTTGGGAAGGGCTCTACCCACGTGGAGGTGTCCTTCAAGCCTGTGCAGTCAATTTTTTTTAAGTGGGGCATAGCATGCACAGAACTGGGCCCACCCTTTACTCCTAAGGTTCATTTGCCACAGCCTAGCGAGGAGAACTAAGGCCTACAGCCCCTGGTATTCACAGAAGGTCTCCCAATCAAGTACTAACCAGGCCCGATCCTGCTTAGCTTCCAAGATCTGATGAGATTGAGCATCAGGGTGGCATGGCCATAGTTACTTGATATATAAAAATCCATAAACAGAAATAGATTCTTTAGAAAAATGCTTTTAGTTAGACAAGTGAAAGCTATATAAAATAGATAAGCAATTTATTTTCCTCAGACTTATTTCATACAAATTGATGAGAAACCTTTTGATTTCAGTGGAAATGGGTGGTGACATCTACAAAGATAGTTCTGAAAAATTATTTTCTCCAATTTTCAACGTGGAAAATATTTATAAAAGCTGTGTAAAAAATAATTAATACTATTCACTATATAATCTGAATTTTTTCAGCAAAAGAAGTCTAAAAACTTTAATTTGCAAAGGAACTGAACTAAAGTGATACATGATGCATTAGTAGCATTATTCTTTTGTGTGCTGGTACTCATCAGCTTTAAATAAAGGCATAAATAACTTGCATGCAAGAAAACCAGTGCCCAATTACTAATCTTTACACACATATCTTCATACTGGTAAGGATAAACCTTCCATTGACTTTAGGTTTACAGCTATAGAATATAGGAAAAAAGTCAGTGGTAGTGACTACAGTTACTGTTCTGCTGGGTTCCTTGTACTAAAAGATTTGCTGGTGTGAAATTTGAGTACTTAGCAAATTACTACATTCCAGCTAATATATTGGCAAATAGTGAACAAAAGCCAGCTGTGTATTTGCAGATCAATAATCGATTTTAAAGGAAATACATCTAGCTGGGAAAGGAAAAGAAGATCAAAATGGTACCTTAAGATGTGTAAAATGGAAAAAAAACCCTTGCTTTAATAATTTCATATAAGTTCAATCAAATGTTGTACTTGATAAATGGAGATGAGTATTTAAAAATTCTAAAATAACCTAGAGACTGCATTGATAGAATTATCTGTGCTCCAAGTACTCATTAAGAGCAGGAGTACTCTTGAAGTCTCTTCTACTACAAACTATGGAATAGTAAAGAAATATAAAGAAAAGGAAAATACTACTTAGAATACCTTTTAGTGTGCTAATAACCATGCTCATAAACTTAGGTCTCCTTCATATGCTCTGGAAACTGAAAAAAGTCTTAAAAGAATTGTGATGTCTTAGAGTTGGCTCAGACAAGAATAATGCTGGAGCAACTGTAAAGATATTAGTTATGTTTCCATGAGAAAATTAAATGACACATTAAGGATGTAAATCTATGTATCAGAAACAAGATTGTTAGAATGGGAATAAACTGAGCCTTTCAAAATTAGTGATCTATTTTCCTGCCAGAATGACACTGGCAGGTTAAAACAATTACATTAATTATATACCTTGCTTTTAAGTGTCTATCCAATTGCTGTAGTAAAGGTTATAATTAATTTTGATCAGTTTCTTCATTTCAAACAGTTCTGCGGGTGTACATACACCCATCTTTAACATACATAACTGATCATTGCTTGTGCTTTTGACTCCATTTTCCCCTACTGGGAAGATACCGACTGCAAGTGCTTAGACAGTTCTGTTGAACGGCTTCATGCATTAGCTAGTGAAAACAATTATCTTCACTACTTGAAGTTAACGTGTTTGTACTGGTAGTGCATTACTTCAATAAGAAAATACTTGAGGGTGATTATTACCTCAACCCCCCCACCCACCCACAACTTGCATTTTGTGGAGGAAGTGATGTTCACCAGAATCTCTGCACTTCGTGGACTCTATGTTGTTTTTAACTTCTCTATTGTCTGCAGTGTAGGAATATCCTCAATTTTCAATCATCTTTAATCCATGAGTGACTTTCTCAATAATTATCACGGTCCTGCAATAGTTTGTTAGTATCTCTAGCTTGAATACTGTTAAAGTAACACTAAATGTCAGAAAAAAACCTGCTACATGGGCTATCCCCTGACATCACCTTGCAAGCATAAAATGAGAAACTGTTTAGGTCTTTTTTTTTCTCTACTCTGTTTTTCAGAGATTCTCTTACAATGCTACAACCTTTCAGTATCTCTCTCCTGTTACTCTTTGAGGCATGTTATGCCAGCTCTACCTAGTGATACAGATCTTTCCGTCTGTACCAGCACCAGTTTCATGCTAGAGATTCAACAGGAATTCTGTGGAAAAATGACATGATATTATTATACACAGCAGAATGAAAAAGATTATTTCATTCGCACAATCCTGTCATCACTCAACACAAATCACTGTCCAACACCATAATTCTACATCATTTATAAGGGGAGCAAAGGATCTGTGGGGGAAAAATGGCTGTTATGTATCCAGCCTTTTTACCAGATTTAATATGGTTGTTTCTGGGAAGGAAACAAAAATATAATAATTAGTAAATTTTCTTTAAAATGTGGAAGTTCTAGGTTGTGATAAAGTTATGTAAATAAAATTACCTTGACCCCATTTTTGATGTGTTGTTCACACTTCTGTTTTCTACTTGATGCAAATTACAATGCGTAATAGGCATTTTGTGGTAGTTTTAGCTAGGCTTCAAATTAGCAGGCTCAGAGAATCTACATAGATTAGGAGAGACAGGCATCACCTCACTTAAGCAACCAAAGAAATATTTCATACCAGATGACGCAAACCTGAGATAGGTAGGAGGAGTTTCTCAGTTTCCCTCACGTCTGCAGTGGAGGCAGGATGTGCTGCTGCTGCCCTGCAGTGCTGGGCCTTGCTCCTGCTGCCGCTACAACATATTTTGTTTTAGTTTCAGAGAAGTAAAAACATTTTATTGTTATGCTCCCTCTTTTGTCTTGCTAGGTGTCTTTTAGAGTATTTTATGAATCTAGAGTGATGGAATCTGTTTTCGGTGGGAAGTAGAAAATTGTTGTTATAACTTAGTTGTGTAAGTGTGTGTTATATTGTAGTTTTAATTTTCTTTTCTCTGTATAAATATATATAATTAGTTTAAGTTTAAACCTCGTTTGAGTTTCCAGAGGTTTTCTTTTCCTTTCTCCCTTTTCTCGGCTGGGGGAAAGAAGATCTAACACTCTGTATTTGGAAGTTAATCTTTTGCCAGCTCAACTGAAGACACATTTTTAAGATGTTTTAAAGTAAAATTCCTATTTTATGTAAAATAGTTGTGGATTCTCAAAGTTCACAACAGTTATAATAAATGAAATAGGTGGCATATGCTACATCTTCCATGACAAATAATGAGAAAATTGTAAACAAGTTAAAATTACTCCAATGAGTTGGGGGTTTTTGCAGTTATAGGCCTCTTCATAAAATTAGCTTCTTACCCTGGATGTAAAATCAAAGGTAACAACTTGAAATACTGCAACTGATCAGTTTATCATCTATCAAAGCAAAACAACACAAAACAAAACCTAGTATATATTTTTTTCTCCTATATAGTGGTATCTAGATTTCTGGTAGTGGTTTTATCTAACATAGTTGAGTCTTTTCTGAGAGGTTGAGCCACCATTTGTTCCAGATGTCTTGAAGTTTCTGTTGGAGTTTAATGCATGCAAGAAGAAAAGCTGTTTTTCTTACATGGCAAGATGGTTGAGCAAGGTGTGTTTGGTGAGCAGTTCTCTTCTTAAACTACAATTGCTGGATCCCTTGATTGTTTTTGTCAAACCAGTCTCTGTTTTTCTTGGAGGAGAACCCTAAGGACTCTTCAGAGGACTGCAGGATGCTATTTTTAATATGTTGCCAAAGTGCTTCAGGAGAGAGATCTATGGGATGATCTTTAAGTCCAGTTTGAAGATTTCCTGGAAGCTCTCTTTAATTGTAGCTGCTTGAAGATTGCTAACTTGGAGCCTCCTCCTTGGAATGCCATCTCTCTTATGTTTGGACTTAGAGAGGAGGTTAATTTTCAAAAGCACAAGGTGGTGGTCTGTTGGACATTCGGCACTAGGCATCACTCAGGTATGATGGACATCGCAAACATTTCTCTTTGCCCTAAGACATAGTCAATGAGGTGCCAGTGCTTGGACTGAGGATGCATCCAGGTTGTCTTCAGGCTGTCTTTCTGTTGAAAGACAGTGTTGGTGATGGTGAGCTGCCGTTCTGCACAAACTCTAGCAGGAGGCATCTGTTGTCGTTGCAGTTTCCAATGCCATGCTTGCCAAGCACTCCTTTCCAGGCTCTGGAGTTCTTTCCTACTCTGGCATTGAAGTGAGCAAGGATTAAGATCTTATCACCTGCAGGAACCTTTTGGGTGAGGTGGCACAGGTGGGTGTAGAATTTGTCTTTTTCCAGAGGATCATCTTGGAGAGTTGGGTCATATACGCTATATTGTGTGGAGGGAGGAGTAAGGACATAATGCGATTGGAATGACCTGTCAGCAAATGTTCAAGTTTCGAGGCAATGGAGTTTTTAATCATGAAGCCAACTCATGAAAGGTGACTTTTGGTTTTGGGTTTGCCTGACCAGTATTGTGTAGCCAGCGTCATGTTCTTTAAGGCTGCCTTCCTCATGAAGACGAACTTCACTGAGAGCAGCAATGTCAATGTTGAGTCATGACAGTTCGTGGGCAATTAGAGCAGAATGATGCTCAGGACGTCCACTCTCCACCCTATCAAGCATGGTTCTGATGTTCCAACATGCAAGTGTTAATTTGAACACACCTTTGGAGGCAGGTGTATGCCTTTGAATTCTCTTTGTTTTTGTTTGACGACATCAGAAGATGCCAGTTGGCTGTGGTTATCCAATCAGGTGTGGAGATGAGCTTTGTTTAGGCCACCTTTTCTAGGCCACTCTCCATGTGGAGCAAGCAGTGGTGTCCTTAGAAAAGGCTGCTTGGTCATTCAGGGTGCTACCTCATGAGACTGTCATCTCCGGGGTCAAGTCTCGAATGACCAATATCCTGAGCTGCCTGCATGCAGGGTTGGGTCTGCAGCTTCCAGCACTTCCTATCACTTCCATTTTGACCCTTGCCTGTTGCTACAGGGCTTTGCAATGTGGGTGAACCCTTTGAGCCTGTGCAGTGGATTTGTTAGGTGAGGCACAGTGTATGTGGAACTGTCCCCACTCCTTACTCCTAAGGTTTGTCTGCCTAATGAGCCTGGACGGTGACAGTGAATACCTCAGGACATAGGTCAGGTTAGAGTATTCTCTTAGATGGATGGCCTTACAAGGCTAAGTGAGCTTCATCTGCCCGGGTTTGGAGTTAGAGTTGTCCTTCTCCTAGGTTGGTTGCCAGAGGGCTAGAGGTCCCATCCTGCCCATGGACACACTTTGTCTGACCCTTCAGCTGAGACCTGTCTGGCATGGGAGACCCTACCGGAGGCACATATCACCACCAGCATAACACCCAACCTCATGAGGGCACTCAAGGTTCTCCCCTGTGACAAGGAGGTGTCACCGGAAAAGTTAACTGTGTAACATAAAAAAATAATCATACTGTTTGTGAAAGTCACTAATTTATTTCCTTCCTGGTGTTAGAGCACATCTCCTTCTGAAGATTCATTTGAAAAATTAATATTATATTTTTTTCTGGGTTTATCTTAGGTGGGAGAAAGGTTTTTCTTAAGTGACAAAGTTAACATGCAAATTATCACAGCAGATTTTTATGTCTTTCATAGTAGTGATGAGGTAATACTTGTTGGAAGGTGAATGAGGATCAGAACAGAATTTCCCTAAACATTTAGGAAAAGAGCTTGAGACACCTTATAATTTAAGGAAAAGAATTCTCTTTGACAGGAATGCCTCTAATGCCAAAATGTCGTGAAAGAAAAGACACCAATGTACAGGGGAAGTGGAAGACAGAAATAGATAACATCATAACTTTAGTACTAAAATAAAGGGGAACATTGTTGAGTTTTTCATGTGTGTAAAGTGCCAGGCACCTTTATAATATCCTTTTTCCTTTGCTGGTAGTCTGGAGAAACAAAACAAAGTATAACACAATCTTGTAATTGAATATAATTAACTAAATGAGAAATGTCTTCTATATATAAAACACTTTTATCCAGCATCTATGTACATAAACTAGACAGGCAACAGACATGGAATAGACAACAAACTCTGAGCACAGTGCAACACACTGTACTCTCAGAAGGGAATCAAAAGAAAGTTATCTAGAACAGCTCCTATTTTCAAACCAGTTAACAGTTTCTACTTCAGGATAAGAAGCTCTTGGCCCTTAATTTTATTGCAGTAGTTCACAGAATTATAAAATGGCTTGAAAGTGACCTTAAAGTTCACCTAGTTCCAACCATCCATGCCTTGGGCAGGAATGCCACCGAGTAGATCTGGTTGCCCAAGGCTCCATCCAACCTGGATGTACACTTCCAGTGGTGGGTTGATTAATCTTGACTTGCCCAAAGATGTGGACTGTTAATTATCTAGGTTTGATTATCTAGGTTTGATTGTGATATTTTCCCACTGATTTGGCAGCTGCCACAAAATTACATTTGGCTAGACTCCCAAATATTAAAATACAGGGCAGACCAAAAGATTGAAATCCTTCCATATGTTTGTATGCATGACTTCATCAGTTTTAACATAGCATATTTCAGATCTGTGCTGCATAATAGCAAATCACTAATTTCACTGAAATTAATCCAGTTACATTTTCTTTCAGTATTAATAAGGTCTATTATTGACAGTTTCTAGGCTGTGTGATACTGACTTTCTCAGGCACTGCTTGCTGCTCTCAATTTCTTAATTATGTCTTTAGAGTAGTTAAGTGTTTTCTGAGAATTTATTACGAGGGTGTTAAAAAAACAGTGACTGGTAGTTTCAGGGGATGCTTCACCTTAATGCTATAGTGGTATTTTGATGAGCTGTTGACTGGGGAAAATTACACACTCCGCACCAGATGAAATGAAGGCACAAAAGTGAATGGTCTTTATTGAGAAACAACACAGATATTTATAGGGTTCTGAGGGAAGATTTTGGAACTCCAACATGATTGGGTAAGGGTAGAGGCAGAGTACACTGGATAGCCAGTGGGGAACAACTCATTAAATGATGGGAAAACTAAATAATAGGTAACCAGGCATTAGGACAGAGGTGGAAGAGGGTGGAGGAGCGCAGAAGGTGTGGGCATAGCACCACCAGCAGCAGCAGCAGCTGCATTGGCAATTTGAGGCAGGGGCAATCCCCAGACGGGGCTGCCCCAGCCCAGGGAGCAGCCCCTGCACCTCAGCAGCACAGTGATTAACTGGGGACAAAGCTCTAAGGGTTTAACATGTGAGGGTTGAACCAAGCAGGTTACCAATCCGTACAATAAAACTTTCCAAACCAATTGCCATAGAGTAAAAGCATAACTTTCAAACTTCAACAACAAAGCCTCTTATATATGTAGCTGATCTGGTTCGAGCTGCTCCCCAGTACCAGCCTCCTTGTAAATCCATTTTACGATTCTCCCACAATATTCTGCAACTACTCCTAACAAGAAAGCCACACCATCTTTTGAGACACTGAGTCTCCTCAAACTATTATTAAGGCAAACAAATATATCTCTGTCAGTATGCAGATTAGAATAGTGTTTCCAATAAAAATTAACTCATAAAAGTATGAAAATATATTTGAAGTAAAGGTACATATCTTCCTTTCTTTTAGCTGAAGATAGTATCCCTTTATGGAGATATTATTGAGTAAATGGAAAATTTGTAAAGAGTAGGTGCTGGGACAGCCCTTATTTGTTTCTTGAGAATAACTGTTCATCTTCTATTAAACTCTATTGCTGCAGAGGTCCCTTAACATATACAGTTTATATTCTTTGTCCAAGAACTATGCTCCTGTTGTGACTTGAACAGTATCTGAAACAAACTGTATTTGGTTCCTGTGGCCAGCTTTTTGGTAGTGGTGGGGTGGGGTCTTGAGGGCTTACAGGGGTGGCTTCTGTTAGAATCTGCCAGAAGTTTTCTTTATGTTTGCTGGAGCCAATGCCAGTTGGCTCCAGGATAGCCTTCCTACTGCAGCCAAGGCTGGGCCATTTGGGAATTATAGTAATGCCTCCATGATAAGGTATTTAAGAATGGAGAGAAAGTTATTGTACAGTTGAAAACTGCAGCAAGGGAAGAGCAGAGTGAGAACAACAATGTAGATACTAAGATCAGTACAGAAGGAGAAAGAGGACATGCTCCAGGTGCTGGAACTGAGGTCCCTGCAGCCTGTGGTGCAGTCCATGGTGAGGGAGTTGTGCCCCTTCAGCCCATGGAGGACTGTCAGGGTGGAGAGATCCTCCTGCAGCCCATGGATGAGCCCACATTGGAGCAGGTGCATGTGTGAAAGAGGCTGTGATCATGTGTGAGGCCCATGGTGGAACAAGGTGCTGGCAGGGACCTACAGCCTGTGGAGAGGGGAGCCCACACTGGAGCAGGTGTTTTCCTGGTAGGACTTGAGGCCTTGTGGGGGACCCACAGTGGAGCAGCTTGTTTGTGAAGGACCAGATCCCATGGAGAAGTGACCCACAGGACAGCAGTTTGTGAAGAACTTTTGCCTGTGGGATAGACTCATGCTAGAGAGGTTAGTTAAGGACTGTCTTCTGTGAGAAGGACCCCATGGGAAGCAGGGAAAAGTTCCTCACCCTGGACAGCAGCAGAAACAGCAACTGACCATTGCCCGCACTCCCCCATCTCCCTGTGCCACTGAGGGAAAGGAGATAGAACTTGGAAGGAAAGAGGGGTGGGGGGAAGATGTTTTTACTTCTTACTACTTTACGCTGATCCTATCAGTAATAAATTTAATCAATATCTGCATTTTGAATCTGTTTTGTCTGTGATGGTGATCAGTAACTGAACTCTCCCAGCTCTTACCTCATGAATCCTTCATTGTGATTTTTTGCCTCCTCTGTCCAGTTGCAGAAGGGAGGGAGAGAGCGGTTTTAGTGGGGACCTGGTTTCCAGCCAGGGTCAACCCATTACACAAGCACACCATACATTCAAATTTACAGCTGCATTTTTTATCACTGCTGGTTTTGTGTGAGTTGTGTGTATTAGCTGCCTTTTTCAGTTTGTACAGATAGTTACAGGAATATATTTTATACATATATATATAGTATAACAGAAAAACCCAGTGTAATATGGCTGTTTAAAAGTGATTTGCTGTCATAATTTCTTGCAAAATTCATATTTTCACTTGATGGAATCAGGTTCAGACCTGAAAAATGACCTATTATAAAATTACATGATTATTTTGTATCTACTTTTTCTCACTTTCCTTCTCTCCTTCTCTCTTTTTCTCAAAAGTTATAAATTCCACTATAATAGAATTTGCTTTTGGTTATTCATTTTATGGATATTTCCATTCTGTACAAATCCATTGATAAAAACAATACAAACAATTTTACTGTGCCATAAAACTGACAAATTAGATGGAGAATGAGGTTCCAATCATCAAAAGACAAGGAAAAAAGCAAACAAAAAAGTTTTGTCTTGCTGTTAAACAGATATAGTTACTATTATTTCCAAACACCATTAAGAAAAAGTAGGATATTTTTCACTAGCAGGCTGTTTTGCTTTTTTGTGTGCCTTACCTGATGTATAAAATTAATTTAAAAATGTGTTGGGTTTTTTTGAAACTCACAGTTGCCAGTAAGAAGGTTATATAATTTTAATTGTTTCATAAGGAAAAAGAAAAAAGGAAAATTTCACAAAGTGCTTCCTGGAAGAAATCTCTGGCCCTGCTTAGCTATACATATTTTCTGCAGGAGGGACATGTATCTGAATATGTCAAATCTGGGAAAAAAATACAGACTTGCATGTGTTTTTCATTTCATGGAAATGTAGCTATATTCTACAGCTGTATTATAACTGGAGAACAATCTTTTTATTACAAACCCAAATTCAAAGTCGTCATTTTGCTCCATTGGTTTAATCCCATAAGTTTTCTGGTATTAAACAAGAAAATGCGTGCTAATGTCCTGAATGACCACAGTCATTCACAGAATATGAACTGTCTCTGGCAGTAGGAGATGTTAGAGTTAATTGTTTATGTAGAATTAAAAGTGACAGCAGAAGGATAGCTGGTGTCAGTAAGTCAACTATGCCAAGTCAGTTTTCCTCACTGTACTATGAAATTACCCAGTTCTTTTGAATTACACACTTATGCACTGTCTTTGACTATCATAAATGAACAGAAGGAATTGATTAAATTTCTGTCAGCTACTCTGCATTTTTAAAAATGCATTATGCTGCTACTATATGTGTAAATACTATCCTACTTCTTTGCTCTATCTTTGTGTATGTCTCGCCAACATTTAGTGCGATTTCTGCATATATGCAGGAAAATTCATAATGAAACATTTCGTTTTGCACATGAGCAGGACAGAGGACTGGGAGAAAGCAGAAATTGTCAGAGTAATAGGTCTGGTAAGAAGTGATGGATCTGCAGTCCTATGAATCCAGGTGTTTTCACCTCAAAATGCGTAGCAACAGTCAGTGTAGCGCAAGCACAGAGTTGCAGTTTGCTCCTATCAGTGTTTACAGCTTTTGACTGGCTAAAATTAATTGAGGTAATGAAGTCTATTAGTGCTCTAGCTACAATACCAGAAAGTTTCTCTTGATCCTGTACGACAAGACGGAAAGGCCTTTTTTCACTTCTGAAACACCCTGGATCTTGACGTTGTGGATCTTAATAAATCTCTTAAGATCTAGTCCCAAAGCCTTCTGCAGTATATATTTTTATGTATATAAGCAATTGAATTGGATAAAAACTTTGATAAAAATGCTTGTCAGACTGATACTTGCCTGAAATTCCAAAGCACTGGGGTTTTCACTGTCCTCCCCTGCCAGATTCATAGATTCAAAAATCTGGTGTTCCTAATACTAACACAATTAGTAGTACAAGTAACATTTTCTCTCTGACCTAATGTGTTAGAATTTGAAACAGAACAGAACCAGCAATACCTTTCTGATTATTTTGTGAGAGTTTTTTTCCTTTAATTGATCTGCACTTAGGTCAAGTGCTAGATATATTCTCTGTAAGCAAAAGGTCTCTGGTGACCTGTGTGACTATTCTAACAGCAAGGCAAGTTGTTATACTTGAAAAGGATGGTACTTCCCTGAGACTGGACTTTTGATTTGTTGTTGGGGTTTGAGTTTCTTTTTTAGCTTGTTTTTTTTAATATATATATATATTTATTTATTTATTGTGCATGAACAAAATCGCTTATCTCTTTTTGAATTTTTTTTATTTTAATACTCATGTAGAAAGTCAAAACCATTCATTTTTATTTCAAGAAATAGGATGTCTGCATCCTAGCAGTTGTAAAGGGATGTTTTCATACTATTTGGCACATCAGTGATGAATAATTACTATAAATCAGTTTTTATCCTAAATAATACATTAGTCAAATTGAAGATAAATCATTTTCAAACCTTTAATTGACCATTTTGATGATAGAATATTGATAAAATAACCATTATCTCAGATGCTTAAATTCTGCATAACAGGCACTATCAATGACAAAGTATAATATTGACTAGGTTTGAGAGAGCATTATGTTAATATAATCAGAAGCAAAGAGGAGAGAGAATATCTCAGTGCCAGTTTATAGTATTAAAGCAGTATATAAGGTACTGTACCAGCCAGCACACTGTACAGATTCTTGTACAGGTCTAGACCTATATCCATGTCAATGAACTTTTTGGGGTTTTGTTTTTGTTTTTGTTGTTATTGTTATTGTTGATTGCTTGTTTTGGGGCTTTTTTTGTTTGTTTGTTTTCTTATTTCAGTAGAACTTATTTGTTTGGTGCCCAGCTATGCAGGCATGAATATGTCAGTTTTAGAAAATGCTAAGGTGTCATTGGTTCAGTGATTGCCACACTGTGTTGCAAAGGAGCTTCAAAAATAACATACATAGTGTTGTTCCAAGCAAGTAGCCATATTAAGAACCAAAATGAAACCAAACCAAAAAAACTCTCAACCAACCAACCAAAATGCAACAACCCCAAACCCTTATTCTTAACATTTCATTATCTTCTTTTGGTTTGCTGGAGGAAGCATGATAACTGAACCTGCATCTGCTTAGGTTCTGTTTTGGGTGGTTTATAAACTGTAGTTGCTACTCTGATGATATTCATTTAAAGATCACAATAGATTCTCATAGAAATCAACTTAAAAATATGAAAAAAAAAGGAATCTGAGAAAATTCTTTAATCATCAGACAATTTTTGTATGTTAACTAAGAATGTAATTACACTTGTAAACTTTGTAAATATTTAGATTACGGTAAATGAACTTTAAGGTTACTTGGATTTGTTTGGGTTTATTTCACACCCTTTAGTGTCAATTTCTATTGAGTTCAATCAAGGTACAAGGTAAATTTCCACTTTTTAATAGAAGACACTGATTTTAGAAAGACTTCTTCCATGCCAGGTTTTCAGAACAATGTACAAGTTAGAACAATTACATGGTATTACAAAATAACCCTGTATCTGTCACATATCGTGATTATGAAGATGAGTTCAGCAATAAAGCTAAGTTCTTTGGTCCATACAGTATCATGATTGAAATAAAACAATTAGCAATTAGCTAAATTTTTCACCTCTGGTTTGGTTTTTGGTTTTTTCTAAGGTAAATATTTTATACTACTTCTTTTGTTAATTACTGGTGTTCTTTTGAAAATGTTGATATAAACTTAAAAATTTAGTTAATGCTTTGCAGAACAAAATCTTTGAAAGCAAATTTTGTCCCATAGGAGAACTGAGTTAAAAGATTAAAAGAATATGAATAATTTCAATATATCTACAAATTATTTCATTAAGGACTTGACTCACAGTTTTTTGAAATTAGCTTCTTTGAAATATTTGCTGACTAGTTTAAGAAGACAGGCAAACAAACTCTACAATAAAACCACACCATTTTCTCTTTTTAGACATGTAACTATAGTAAGAATAGTAAAAAGGTGTAAGTCTTCAGCAGCCTCTGAAAAATATCCTTTCTGAACAGAAATTCTCTAAGATCTAATGAATCTGTGATAGGTAAATTTTGTATGAATTCTACCATGACAAGTAAAATGTATTTACCATTATCCTCTTTTCTGTAACCATTATTGATGACCTAAACCAGTCTTTTTAACAAGAAAAAAAAATAACCAACACTCCCCTCCACTAAAAAAAAACCCTGTAAAAGTTGAAACTTTATATTGTATAAGTCATTGAGATTTAGTGCTTTCATGTTTATAAAATTACAATTATAGCAAAAAAAGTCATATAAAATGCCCCACCAAAGCACCATAAAGAAATCTGGCTCTTGTTATGTGCTTGTAACTTTGCTTTCTAGAAAATGTTTTTTATAGAAGCCTAGTAGGAAAAATCACTAACAGAAGTTATGGGTTAAAAGCAAAATTAATTGGAAAAAAAGAAAAAATTTAAAAATCCACTACTATATTTTGAAGGTTGAAGATCTTTTACTCCTGGGGGCAATGGGATTTGGGTGAATGAATTACTAGTGCAAATGAAATGTGATCTTACAGTTAGCTTACCCTGACTGGATGCCAGGTGCCCACAAAATCTGGTATCAATCCCCTTCACATATGGACTGTGGAAGAGAAAATATAATGAAAAGCTCATGGGTTAAGACTAAGGACAGGTAGAGATGACTCAACTACCACCATGGGCAAAACAAAATCAACTTTGTTTATTGCCAATTGAATCGGAGTAGGATAAAGAGAAATAAAACAAAAACTTAAAAATTACTCACCTTTCTTGCTGGGCTTAACTTTGCTCCCAAATTCACTGCCTCCTTCCAGTGGCATAGAGGGATGGGGAATGGGGGTTGGAGTTAGTATATCACACACCTCTTATGCTTCTTCCTCCTCACACTCTTCCCATGTTCCAGCATGAGGTCTCACTCAAGGGCTGTAGTTCTTCACAAACTGCTCCAGCATAGGTCCCCCATGGGGTCAAAAGCCCAGCCAGAAAACCTGCTTCAGTGTGGCCTTGTCTGTCTGTCCACAAGTACACAGGTCCTACCAGGAGCCTTCTCCAGGGCAGCCTTCACATGGGGTCATAGCCTCTTCCAGGAGCATCCACCTGCTCCCTCAAGGACCTCCAGGGGCTGCAGAGGCATAGGCTGACTCATCAGAGTCTTCACCACAGGCTGCAGGGGAACGTGCCCTGCCACCTGTAGCACCTCCTTCCTCCGATGTCTGCAGGGCTGTTTCTCGCACATATTCTCACTGCTCTCTTCTCTGGCCGCAATTGCTCCAGCACAATAACTTCCTCCCCATCTTAAATCCTAGAGGTACTACCACTGTCATTGATGGACTCTGTCTTGGCCAGTGGTGGGGCTGTCTTGGAGCCAGGTGACATAGGCTTTTGTGCACATGAGAGAAGCTTCTAGAAGGTCCCTGTAAGACCCACCTTCCCATCAAAACCTTGCCATGTAAATCCAATAATAAAAGGGGTAATTGCATCACAAAGCCAACAGTAGAATATATTTTTGAAAACGATGTTCATAAACATCTTGTGCTACTACCACCAAACTCTGTTACCATCGTTACATATTATTGAAACAGTAACGTGTTGCAAATTGCTTGTGGTAAGTGCTTTTAAATTAAGTCTCATTGGCATATATCATGTCAGAGAATGTGTTCAGGTAGCATCTATGTGAAGTAACTGTATGACAGAATGTATCTCACAAAAAAATTGTTAAATTATTCTGCACCAATATACAATATGAACAAGAATATGTAAATTACAGCCTTGAATTTTATAAGTGACTATGAAGAAGATGCCTATTTGGTTTTGAAGCA
Source organism: Pithys albifrons albifrons (assembly GCF_047495875.1). Taxonomy (NCBI): domain Eukaryota; kingdom Metazoa; phylum Chordata; class Aves; order Passeriformes; family Thamnophilidae; genus Pithys; species Pithys albifrons. The sequence continues at coordinate 67,493,737 of NC_092497.1, read as the reverse complement.
CCGAAAGGCAGGAGAGGTAAAAAAGCAGAAAAAAATATATTGTCCTTCTTGCTTTCAAGCATTAGGTAAATTGCTTTAAAATACCAACTGCAATTGGTGAAGGACATTTTGAGCCCAAAGTTTTGATATGAATTCTATTAATTGCAGAATTTTTGGTCTGAGATCTGTGTTTAATAAAATAATGCATTAAAATAATGCCTTTAAAAATCAATGTGAGCACAATCATATAAAATACAAATGTGCTTTGACATTTATTTAAAACTTTCATAGTTTTTGGTTGGCTAGTTGTCTTGGTTTGGGTTTCTTGTGTTAGAAAACCTTTTATGGTGTTAAGTTTTTAGATTCAAACTTTCCTTTTATCACTGGTCTTTCTGTAAAGAGAATTATTCAAAAAAGAATCATCCAGAAACATACAATACCCTAATATCATGATAGTATCTTCCCACTAGTTTTCTAATCTGATTTTTTAACATGGGAATTCAGGTGTATAAATGAAATTTTTATCTCTTTTTTGGTATTGAAATTGACATTTTGAATCTCTAAAGGTTTTACCATCATTAATTGGTTTTGAAGCTTTTTAAAGCCACAATATAATAAACACGGTTAATGATCCCTAGTGTAAACACCTGTCTTCTTGGATATGCATATATTTTTCCTAATGACTAAGACTTGAAAGTATGTTTCTGAAAAATGGACAGAAGCTCACTTCTTTCTCTCCTTGTCTTATCAAACCTGGTATTCTTCCTTCACAAAAGTGTAGAAATATTATTCAGTAGAATAATCAGTAAGGTTGATTAGTTTGGTTATTTTCAAGTGACTGCTTCTTAAAAATTAGGTAACATAAGAGAATATGTTATAAGAGAATGTCTTTAAATATTGAGATTACACTGCAAAAAAAGAATGCATCTAAAATTTGTTGCCAACTTAAAAAAATAATATAAATATTGAGGACCAGATTTAAAAAAAACCAAACAAAACATGAATAAACATTTCCATGAAGTTGCTGGAACTGGAATCTTAAGAGAATATTTGAAGAGAAATGCTGACATACTTTACAAGAACTTTAACTTGATACATTGCCCACCACTTACAGAAATGACAGTGCTATAGGTAAGAAAGTATACTATTATAAAAACTGGTTTAAGATTTCTATGCTTTATAGTATTTTTGCCATTTGAAGACATTGATTGACAATGGTATTCATAATTCCACATATGCAAACACAAAAAAACTATGTCAGAATAGTCTTGTACCTTAAGCAAAATACAAATATTTTCAAAATTCCCATGTCATGTTCCTTGTCTCTTTTTTTTTTTTTTTTAATGCAAGAAAACTGTCTACTAGCTTTCCAGAAAGTGGAAATGTTACCAGATTTTCAGTTAAACTGAAAGGTCTAGAGTGAAGGGAAGGCAAAAAAATTCATCAATCAAAGAAATGCTGAGGAAAGAGAGACCTAAGTGCAGCAAAATAGGAGATTATATTAAGGATATCCTTCTGTATGAAAAAGAATTTCTCCACACCACAGAGTATAAAATAAAATAATAGAGGCTAGAAAAGCTGCAGTTTTTATTACGAAACAACGTGAAAAGGACAAAGGAGACACTATCCTGTCTGAAATAAAGGAGAATATGATCCAGTAATTCAGAAGTGGTCATTTTCATTGGCATGCAATTGTTTTACACTTAGGTCATATAAAATACTTTCTTCCCTGGCAGGCTGAGACACAGGTTCACCAAAACTGATATTCTTTTTCTATATTTTCTACTTTCTCAAACACTCTTTCTTTCTATATTGTACATATATACATATAATATAAAATCACAATACCAACATAAATTTACCAGTCAAATGAATTCCAATAGTATGGTTGCTAGGCTTGATGAATAAAGAACATGTGTCATTGTTTATGTCTTAATCAATTCATGATTTAGGGGCATAAGTTATTGTTTTGAATTTGTCACTGTTTCCCAAAAGTGACCTGTTGCAAAACTTATCTGTAAGATCACTTGTGCTGGTTTAAAGGCAAACCAGCAGGGGAAATGAACTCACCATGAGAGAGATTATAAGTCAAAGCTAAAATTTAATAATAATATTACAATAAATACACTGACACAAAAGGGAAATTGCTTTCAACTCACAAAAACCCAGCAGTATAACCCAGTGTCCTGGGGCACAAACCCAAGGGGGTTTGTTTGCCCTTGTGCTGAGACCCCTGTGGCTCCCCCAAGTCCAGAGCAAAAGGAAATGAAAAACCTGTTGGTGCAGGCAAGGGCTGTGGTCTAGGCGAGAGCGGTGATCTCCTCCTGTCGAGGTCCTGCTGCTGCTCTGGATCTGACGAGAAGTTCCCAAGGTCTTCTTACCCACCACTTATGTACCCTCAGGGAGCACCCAGTCCCTCCCCCTGGGCGGGGACTCACACAATGGGTGATTAACTCTGGGAACCAGGGGGTATTGTTGAACTGTTGATGGCCCATTAGCAGCTCCGCTCCCTCAGGCTGAGTGTGAAGGTGATAATGGCTCCCTGGGCAGCTGCTGCTAATGGTCCATTGACCTTGGGGAATGAATAGAGGGGGTAGAATACACAGCTTTGATCACCCCACACACAGTGTTAACTGGTCCTTCCTGCTGAACTAGGACATCACTCCATAACAGTTTTTAGATAAACATATTTTAAAGCTAACACTGAAGCTACTGGCATGTAAAGGTGTTGTGTGAGACAGAGAACATGGTACCCTGTGACATACATGTTATATACAGTTCAAAATCTTCAGTAGTAAATTCATGGTAAACAATTAATAGATGGAAATTTTCCTCTTATCACTTGCATGCCACTCATCTTATTGCTTGCCAAGTGCAACCTGTGAAATTTTAAAAGGGATGGAATTTTTAATTTTTTAATTTTTTTTTGCTTGTTTTTGTTGGGTTTTTTTTTTTGGTCAGTTGGGGTTTATTTTGGTTTGGTTTGGTTGGTGGTGTGGTTTTCGTAAAAGTCTTCAACCTATCTCCTCTGTTTTTTAACTTAGATGTTCTCAACACCAAATGATGCTTTTTGTGCACTGAAATTTGAGTAAGCAAAAATGGAAATTTGTCACTGACATTTTCTGGAATTTTCAAAAATAAGTGTCTGACATGCTCTGGAGACTTGCATACTGGCAATTAAAGGCTAAATTTCCAGAGGATAAAAGAGAAGTTGTCCTGAGGATAACAAGTTTCACTGTTGAAGACTGAAGCAAAGAAAGTGTTAAGCCCCTCAGACTTTTCCTTGTGGCCTGCTCAGTAAGACTGGTCTTCTTTCAGTACACTGGTACAGACTGCTCCTGCACCTTCAACATTTCTTTCTTAAAGAATGTCCAGCCTTCCTTGGTCCCTTTGTTTTTAATGGCTGCTTCCCAAAGGATTTTCCAAATCAATGTCCTGAATAGGCCAAAATCTGCCCTCTGCAAGTCCAGTGTAGAGGTTTGGTTTATGTCCCTCCTTACTTCACCGAGTGTTGAAAACTATCATTTCACTGTTGCTGTCCCCAAGACAGCCTCCAAATGCCACACCTACCACCAGCCCTTCTCTGTTTGTAAACAGAAGGTCTAGCAGAGCCTCACTCTTGGTAGGCTCACTTAGCTGTAACAGGCAGTTATTTTACACACACTCTGGGAACTTCCTACACTTCCTCCTCTCTGCTGTATTGAGTAACTGGCAGGTTAAAGTCTCCCACAAGAACAAGGGCTGATGATCATTAAACATCAACCAGCTACTTGCAGAATAATTTATCCACCTCTTCATTCTGGTTGGGTGGTCTATAAAAGACTTCCACAAGGATATCTGCCTCGTTAGCCTTCCCTCTTACTCTTACCCATGGGCACTCAACCTTATTATCATCACTGGCCTTTGAGCTCTATAGTTGAAACATTCCCTAACGTACCAAGCTATGCCACTGTCTCTCTTCCCTCTCCTGTTCCTTTTGAAAAGCTTGTAGCCATCCATTGCAGCACTTCAGTCATGTGAGTCATACCACCATGTTTCCATGGTGGTGACTATGTCATAGCTCTCCTGATGCATGATAGCTTCTACCTACTCTTGTTTGTTACCCATACTGTGTGCATTAGTGCTCAGGCACTTCAGCTAGGCTACCAATTTCACCTGTAACTCTGGCTTGCAGCACACAAGCTCATCTCTAGTGAGCCTGATCTCATGCCCTTCCCCTTCAAACCTACTTTAAAGGCCTCTGAATCATCTCTGCCAATTCTACAGGATAGAATCCTTTTGCTCTTGCAAGACAGATAAAAACCCCATCCATCTCCAGTACAGCTGATGCTGTATGAACTGTCCCAAAGTAATGCCCAAAGCACTTTTGGTGTTCATCCCTGCTACAAAAGAATGAAGGAGAACACCACCTTTTCTCTTATCTCTTTAACAAGGTGATCCAGAGCCTTAAAGTCTTTTTTTGATTACACTGGTTCTCCTATCAGCCTTGTTACTGCCAAGGTGAACAACCAGCAGTAGGTAGTAGTCAGAAACCATTGAACCCAGCAATTCAAAGTAACCACAGAACTCAATACAACGTTGAGCAAGGTGTCTTGGTGTTAAATTACTGGGGAAAGAGCATAATTTAGAGTCAAAATCAGATCAAATAATATGAAGATATAAATACTGTGATAGCAGCTTTATTTTGCTGCAACACAAAATCCTAGATGTGTAAAGACTATTTTAGGTAAGTGAAATACGCAATTTTTGTCTTTCTCTTGTCACCGTTTGTGAAAACAATACTATTTATTGCAAGTATGTACTCTTGTATAGACTGGTCATCTCCAGCTTCAGCACGTTGAAATCTAGACCTTGGATAGATAGTCCCATCATGCAAACTACAACAGTTATTTTTAAACAGGTAAGAGAAATCAATTGAATTCCTGAACCTTTTTTTTTTTTTTACCTGGGAAACATGAAAAGAATTTTCAGGTTAAATCTCAACAAACCATTTACATTTTTTCTGAATTTGCATTTTTTTTTTTAATTTGCATGGCATTTTCAATTATGTTGATATAGTCTTTTCAAAAGTTATCTCATATCCATAAAACTATATAGTGCCACTTTCTTGTAGTAAAGCAATTTCTATAATTTGCCCTAGAGTTGACTGTATTTCTTCCCTCAACGAAGTACGAAAAATTATGATTTTTAAAATAATTTTAGTTAATAAGTTCTATAGAAATATAAAGTCTTCTCACAAAGTTAATCTGTCTATCTGCCCTTACACATTTGGGGTTTTGGATTTTTTTCTGCTCGACTGGCCAGGGGACACAATGAAAGTATATGTACATTCACTAATAACTACAAGTGTCTATTTATAGAAAAAATAAAAGCACCAAGATATGATGAAGCAATTTTGAAAAAGGAAATAACTGCTTGTCTTGGGTTGAGCTGGCAAAATGTCAACTGCCCAAGAACAGTTAGCCTCCAGCTGAGAAAATGGAGAAGGGGAAAAAAACTTTCAAACTAGGTTTATGCTTAAACTAGCTACATATATTTATACAGAAAAGAGAATTAAACTACAGTATAACATACACTTACATGAACTAGAAATAACAAAAACCAACTTCTCCACTCCCCAGTGAAAACATATTTTATCACCGTAGTTTTATAAGCACCTCAAAAGACACTCAGCAAAGAACAGAAAGAGTAACAACAAAATGTTTCTACTTTCCTAAATTCAAACAAAATGCAAGCAGTGGCAGCAGAAGCAGCAGGGTCTACTTCAGCAAGACAGGAGCTGCACCACGTCCATACTGTACTTCAGCCATGATGGAACTGACTAAGCCCCTCCCACACACCAGCTCTTACCCCTTTTGAGATGGTGTTGTAATATGGTATGGAATACAATACTATTGGCTAGAAGAGTCAACTGTTAGCTAGCCCAGCCCAGCTCAAGTCCGATGACAATCCCAGGTCTTGTCTGAACTTTAAAGCCTAAATTTAGGCCTACCTGGCTAAACCCATAACACTGCCTTTGAAAACTGTTTTTCCTATGTGGTTGTTTCTATATTCTAATTGCTTATTGTTCAAATGAAGATCAATAATCCTAGAAAACAGCTGAACCTTTTTAGGATAAATGCACAAACAGTTGTATAGTTATAAGTGGTAGACTCAGAAATCACATTGGAATTTTGTTCTTTGTGGCCTTATTAATGTAGTCTGAAAAATGTAGGCTCTTATCTCTAACATAATTGAATTTTTTTATCAACTGCTCTCAGGAAAGCCATTTGACCTGCATCTTTGCAGGGTCAGTGGTTTTTGAACTTAGTGATTCAACAAAGATTATAGAGTAGGAATGTGTAATAGCAGTGTTCACCTAAGATTTACTTCCTGACACCATCAGTTGGAAAAAATAGATTAAACATATTTGCATTAAAAAGATTTTACAGGTAGGTCAATGTCAAATAACTTTATAATCTGTTCCCAGTTATATTATTCATTCATCAGCCTATATTTTTATACTGTTTAAAACATGTAAAGTGAAATTTCATTGCTTGTTCTCTCTAGAGCTGTTATCTGTAGCAACCAAAATGACCAGTCAGGCATTATTTGTAAAATTGCAAGTAACATGATTAAGTAGAGTAAATATAATATAAGCAAAAGTAGTTCAAAATTCCAAGAAGGTCTGGTAAAACAGGTGAATGTTGTATTCTGCGGTTGATTTCTCTTGTAAGAAGTAAAGACATTTCTATAATGAAAATGCTGTTATTGCTTAATCTGTCAGTTAATAGTACACTTGAATTGCATTGTTGGAATTCATTATGTATTACACTAAATAATATTTACTGTGAAAAAGTGTAAAATTAATCTTAGTGGAGTAGTTTTCTACCACTTAGTAATCAGTATATTTAAAAAACACTCTACAGGAAGGTAAGATTTATTTCATGTGTTGGTATAGAAATAAATATCCTACACGAAGAAGGAAATGGAATCAAAACTTAGAGATTTACTAAATTATTTGCAGCAATGGTAGTATGATTAAAGAAATGGGGTGTTTGATGGGGAAGTTAGAGCTATTTAGGGTAAAATGTCAAGACTAATTTAAGACAGCAAACAAAAAAACATTTTTTTTCTGCATATTCTGAATATGCTTGTGAATATATCGTGTGGAGTTGGAAGCTCAATATGAAGTACTCTTCTACATGAAGACTTTGGCAATGTTTGTTATCACATATGTTAAAATACATTACATATATCCATTTTGTATAGATCGTCCACAGTAGTCATAATTAAAACAGAGATAAATTAACATAAACTGATAACACCTCAACTTGACATTTTTGGTCAATAAAGAGGGCAACAAACAAGTGGCCTTGAATGCACTATCACACATCATGCTTTATTACTTCAGGAGACAATCTAAGGAACATGTTCAATTTACCAATTGATCAGTCTTATTTGGCATCCTGTAAATCCTTACAAGTATATTATTACCTTTGCCTCTACAGTCTTTGCAAATAAATGTGTCCACTTTCTTTCCTGTAGTTAATTAAAAACTTTCAGTTTTATTCTTTTCAAGATTTCTTCCTGTAATCTAAATGTACCTTAATGTCAGTGATGAGGAAATGAAATTATCATTTTCACTGTCCTTGCTATTGCTACTGTTATTCTAAAGAAACTGTTATGACAGCATGGATGTCAAGACAGTTGATGAAGATGTCACATGGGAAACAGTAGAATTGCTTCTGCTTCAGTAGGTGCTTTACAGAGGAAACAAGTTGCCATTCAAACTTCTAGAGATAATCTTAGATTCATGTGGAAACAGTTTTCTATTGCTGCTCTGAGATTGATCCATAAGTTTGCTTGCTAGAAGCTATTGCCTAAAAAGGCATTGAACACTAATGTATGTAGGATTTGGGATATCAAATCAAGGTCAAACAGTTTGATTTAATACTAGACAAGCAGGACAAACTAAGGTCCAAGTCTTACAGGATGATGTTCCACAAAAGGAAAAGGAAGGGAATTCCAATCACAGTACTGATAGTACCTTATTGATGCTAATAGATCTGTCTTCATAATACAGTATATGAGGGAAAAAATAAAACAAAACAAATGACCAAAATATTGAAAAAATACTGGTCTATTTGTGCTAATACATAACTTTTCTCTTAATTTCTCCTTTTCAAATGAATTACAAGATTAAGTTGATCATAACAGTAGTACTTAAAGTATAGAAATTATGTTGTACAGAAAGTAGGAGTTTGTTTTAGGCAATAGTGCTCTCCTGATTTTAAAAAAGGAATTTTTTTCATTTATTTTACTGCAATAACTATAAAATTTAAAATTATTTCTGGGAAAAAAGATAATATAAAAAATATTTAACAGGAAGACATTCTCACTCAGTATGTTACATTCAAAATAGCAAGGAGAGCTTAATCTGTATTGTCCATTAGATAAAACTTTACAAAAGTTCATGTGAGTTGCATCAAGTTAAGGACTGCTGAATTCACTTGTCCTTGCCATAACTCAATAGTACAGTGAGAGTATTATTTAGAACACATTCAGTGGATTTTTCTTAGGAGTCCTATAAAGATCTCCTTGGCTTGGTTCCTTAAAAACCAAACCACATATCAAATGCCAAGAATTTTCTGGCCCTGCTCCCAGTTATCAGTTTCAGACATTTGGCTAACCCCATTGACTAGCATGAAGCTTAGACACTGTGCTTTCCCACATGTTCTCATCTGGAAAGCAGCCCACACAGATTATGGCAGACTGAGCATCTGAGGATGTTTGTAGGAAAACCTGAAATGTAGCATAGCTCTCTCCAGGGACTCTCTTACAGGGAAGCATGCACAGAAGTATTTCTTGCTTTGTTTAATATTTACTCTGCATCATTCTTACTTATTTGCTTCTTGTGCATGATAACAAGTCTTTTCTCTGATATTTTAACAGACTTTTTTTGAAAATTAGATTTTGATCTTCCATTTTGTCCAAGACATGTTCCAACCCAGCCTACTTAAATAGTGTGATTTATTTAAGCAACTAATTTATTATCGGGGGGGTGGGGGGGGTGGGGTGGGGGTGGGGGAACGTGATAGGGGGTGGTGTCTGTACACAAAGTTATTCTACAACAACCATTTTTACTACATAGAAAGAATGTTGTGGACTCCAAGATAGGAAGCTATCATGCTAAAGAGTCAGATTTCTTCACCAGAAAAAATGGCTTCAATGTTACATGGACTATAGACTCTTCCAGTGAATTAGTCTGCAATAAATAATGTCTTATTGCCAAAGCTGATATTTTCCAAGCATGATTATTTCAGTTTGTTGCTTTAAGAGTATTGTATGAGATAAAGAGGAATATCACACTATTTAATTGCATTTTTTTTCATAAATGGAATAGTAGCTTCAACTTTTTGGCTTATGAAGAATAAATTTCAAATTTATTTATGCACCATTTTCAAAAATATAAAATTGTTTAGATTTTTTTAAGAGCTTATTTTGAAAGTGTTCATTTAAGCCTTATCCCAAATCTGATCTTTTATTTGCAAACCGTTATTCAGAATTCAACTTCTCATCACAATCGGGAAAAAACAGAGTCCTGTTTGGCATCAGTCAGAATACTGCAATGACTGAATGTCATCATATATAGCTCATGTTAATGAGAAGATATGCTGCATTTTTTATTTCTAAATGAGTGCTTCTTGTTTGTTATTTCCACTAAATCCCCTTCACCCACAAGATAATTACAATGTTCTCAGGCTATTCAAGCCTAACTTGGAGTTTTAGACACTTACTTATTTTCATCATCTCTTCCAAGAATGAACAAAGTTAGGCTAAACAATCTTCCAGGAAATAATTCTCAAGTCTCCTACTTGTTGGCTTCTGGGCTTCATTCCAACACACACACACACACACACACACACACACACACACACACACACACACACACACACACACTCTTTTTTCTCAGTGAAATAAATGGCCTTGTATGGCAACCAAGGATCATTTGAATGGTAATTTCACCTTCTTTAAATAGTTTCTACTTGTAATTTCCCCTGTCTCCTTGTTAGTCACTCCTGTATTTTTCTGGTTTTATTTTCATTGAATTCATGCCCCAGTCCTTTCTGAGAGTTTTCTTGTTCTAACAATGCTACTGTTACAGAGGCATTACAGCTGAAGGGTCTGTACTTTGTAGACATTCACGTGTATCCAAGTTTTTTTTTATTTTCAAAATGTCTGGGTTACAGAAAATATTTTTAACTTTTGCTGTAGTGCTGTTCTGCCTTCTTTAGAAAAGCAATGTAGTGTTTTTTCTATTTAAGGAAATAAGAAAAAAATACTAATCAGTTAGAGAATTTTATTGACTATTTAGTTCACTTGCAGACCCCAGAAGGGAAGCAAAAGTTTAAAAACATAATTATATATGAAACTGATTCATTTTTAAATCAACCAAAGCTCATTTGAATAAGTGAAGCACATAATAATTATAACCAAGAAAGTGCTCTTAATATAAATAGCAATAAATTCCCATAGATTAAAGTAGCTGTCAGTGAAGATGTGATATTCCAATACAAGTAATAAATTATTGTGGTCTCAGTATATAAGATTTTTCTTTAATTTTTCCTAGTCCTAAATAAGAACATGTTGACACCTAATTCATTGCAACAAAAAGGCAAACATCCTGAATTCTGAACTTTGGTTTCTGGAGAATGTGATGAGTACCTCCAAGAAGAACAAAATGAAGTATCAGAAAATGCTAATAATGCAGGAAAATTCATATCTGGAGAAAAACTTCATACTTCTTTCTTATATATTTTGCTATACTGAGCCTAAAAACCTAAAGCACTAGTGCAATGTGTTCAAAATTTGCCCCTGGATTCTTACCCAGAGGCTTTCAGGTGTATATTGCATACATTCTAATGCTTCTATTACACACAGTGTCATCCCTCCACCTGTTCTGCCCTGCAAATCCCTCCTGTAGAGCCTGTAACCATCCAGGAGGGCACTGCAGTCACAGTTCTCATCCCACCAGATTTCGCTTATCCCAATGATGTCAGATCTCTGGGACTGGGCTAAAACTTCAAGATCCTCTAGTTTGCTACTCGCATTTCATATATTAGTGTAGAAACATTTCAGGTTTGGTACATTGTAGCCAAAACCTCACTAATAAGATTGAGGGCTCCCATTAATGCTTGTTTCAACTTTTGGCATACCATCCCACCACTCCTCACTGGTGAGCCTGGTTTTGTCCTTCCCCTTTCCAAACTAGTTTATAGCTCTGCCTGCACTAGAACTGTTTCCCCTCTGAGACAGGTGCCTCCTATCAAGTGTCAATAGGCCAGGTGTTGAGTAGATCATTCCATGGTCAACCAACCCATTTTTTTTCCAATTATGTCAGCCTCAGAGCCACTCACCGACCTGAGGGATCTGTCTATTCTTACCAATATTATTCCTTGTAAGAGGTGGTCCCATGGTGTAATGGAGAGCACTCCTGACTTCGAATCCCAAGGACCTGAGTTCGAGTCTCAGTAGGGACCATCCGCTGAGCAGTTAAACGCATCCCTGCCATTCGATTCCATCAGATCTCAGATGCTAAGCAGGGTCAACCCCAGTTAATACCAGGTGCTGTAGACAGTCCCGAGGACTTCACTGTCACTGTCCAAGCTCACTTGGCCATGGTAGATGGACCTTGGGACATAAACGGTGGACCAGTTCCACACACACTGTGCCTCACCTAAAAAATCCACTGTGCAGGCTGGAAGGGCACACCCACATTGGAAGAGACCTTCCCAAATCTTCGTTCGTGAAGTTTGACCATATATATAGATATTCCTTTTTATGGAAAGGATTGAGGAGACCATTATCTGTGCTCCTCATCCCTCTACCAGTCATTGCAGGGCCCTGAGGTCTCTTTTGATTGCCCTTGGGTATTTCTTTTGTTAATTTGTCACTGCCAGTTTGAGTAACGAATAGCGGATAGCAATCCAGAGGGCCTTATTCACCTGAAGAGTTTTCCAGTAACTGAGGTAGCTTAAACTAATATGCTGATAAGACTGGGGCTGAAAGGATCTCTTTGCTCTTCCTTACCAGCTACTTAGTCTGTTTGCTGCATCTATTGGCTGCTTATGGGTGGTCAAAGAGGAACCCTTTCTGCTCACCCTGCATGCACAAACTGCTGTGCAAACCTCTGTGACACTGTCAGTGCTGTGCCATGTCCCTGTTTGGCCACTCTTATTCATGTGCTCTGGGTCAGCTGTGCTCTCTGGTGCCCTTTTAAAGTCCCCCTTACTGCTCTTGGAACTGCCCTCTCCTTGCCTGCTTGGCTGTTGAGGGCTTCTAGTTCACAAGTCTGCTGTTTGGTACTGCCTTGCCAACTGAGATCCTGCCAGAATCTTACCAGCATTTAAATCCTAAAATGATTATGATTGCATGACTGGGTGGGCTAAAATTTCTCTGTCTGAAGTAAAATTTGTCAGTAAGATACCTTTCATTCATAATAATTTGAATTAGTGACAAAGACAGTTTATTTCCTTACAGAGACTGACTCACATACTACTTTGATATAATTACAAAATGTAATTCTCTGCATTTTCCCATCTGCTTTTTTGATCCTTCTACTTTATTAATTGGTTGCTTATTTGGATATAAAAATATCCTTTTCAACTCAGAAGGTTATCTGTTTTTTCCAGCAGTGAGGTTTTTATAGTTCACATGCTTATAGAAGGGTAGCATTCCCAAAATGTCTAAATAAACTCTGACTTTTCCTCCTAAAAAATGCATGGATCTTCCTGATTCTGCAAAATCAGTTTCTGTTGTCTGAAGCTGACTTTTTTTGCCCTACTAATTTTACTGTTTGGAGAACACATTGTATTGACGACCCTCATTACTGAATTTCCTACTTGTTTATGCATCAGCTTATCCATGTATGAGCCATGTATTACCCATGCAGTCTCACCCATGTATGAGCCACTTCAGACTCCTCAGGCATTTTATCTTTGACTGCCTTTTAAAAATTTAGCGAAAATTGTTGCTGGTGGAAAAATGCTAATAACATAATGAATGTAATTCTGTACTTGCACCCTGTGGACATTTACAGTTTTCTGGAGTTATGGAAAAGCAATTAGTTAACTGTTAACTCATTTAAAGTTTGTAGTGTTTTAGACTTATAACCTTATATCTGCCTGTGCTCAATCTCTTCCACCCTATAACCTATAGCCACACTGGATGATCTTTGAATACTTTTTCTTTACATCATGACACTGTTGACAGAGCACTGAGGTAGCAATGCACTAGAACACATAAACTAGTTTCTATAATGGCATAATGGGGCCATAGGTGTCAGCTACAACTCTCATTTTGTTTAGTTAAAATTTAGAAAAGGCATAGAATTTTAAAAGAGTGTATTTAAATAACTTTTATGAAAAAATATCAGGAGATGGTAAGTAGTTTCTTCATGGATTTTAAGGCATCCCGTTCATATAGTAAGAACACATAATACAGATCTTTATACAGTATCTCAGTATGAGCTACTTATAACACAAGCAACACAGTAAAGAGGAAATCTACTATTCAGTCATCTGCAACTTCTTAGTATTTTGGAGCCCTTGCCAAGAATCTTCAAACAAAACTTAAAACAATATTTGACAATGCTCTATCAATTTTTACTTTTGGTATGAATGGAATTTTCAAATAGGGCAATCAAAGAAAAAAAAAAGCAAAACGTTCCTGCTGAAATCATAAAAGTTGTTACACGAGATACATTTAGAGCACATGAAAACTAATTAAAACAAACAAAAAACAAACAAACAAACCAAAAACCAACTAAACAAACCAAACAACAACAACAACAAAACACAAAACCAAAGGTTTGGATTTGAAATATATTTTTTCTATAAACATATAATGTATTTCTGTGTAGTTCTTTTTAGCTTTGTAACTTCAATTAACTTTTGTAGGTGAAAATTATGGACATAATTTTCTGCGCTGGGAAAATGAACATGTCAGTGGGTGTTTGCGGAATTAGGATATGGCAGAATGAATAAGCATGGAAAACTATACTGTATTTCTCAGGATGACAGAGGGAGCTAGTGTTTTAAATAGCAGGAATAAGTATTAATAATCCAAAAGCACAAATTGCATTCTTTAGTTTTTGTGCATAATTCTTTAAGTTCAGTAGTCACAATTCCATAAACAAACTCACTCCTTGCAATAATCTAATTTTACCTAAGCAGAGCACAATCAAAAGAGCTTTTACTGGAAATGATTGATATGTGTAATTTTTTCCTTACCTATTCTAAAAGATCTGTGGGCTGAAATACAGGGTTCACTTTAGGGTGCTTAATGGAATGAATGAAGTCATTTAGTCAGTGTTTGCCTCCACCATTAATAAGAAGCTAGAAGCTTGAGGTGGCCTCCTTCCCTGGGAGCTCTTTTCCAACAAACTCTGTCCCTGCTGCCCCTCCCTGAACTGTGTAGCAGCTGCTGAGCAGCTGTGTCTGTGCTCATATCTCCTCAATCCTGACCCAATATGGATCCATGGACATGGCTTTTTGTCCTGGTCTTGTCTCTACTTTGGCCCAGCAGACGAGCTCTGCATCTGATCCTGACACTGACTTGCTGTGTCTGTGCCCTGTCTCCACATCATGGGAGGGCATTACCCTGCAGCCTTGTATTCACTCTTAGCTCCTGGTTTCCTCCCAATGGGGAGCAGCCAGAATTTGCTCCTCCCTGACACTGTCATTCAAAGTTCAGGCTAAACATTCATCAAAGCTATTAGTATACAAAAGATGCAATGAACTTGGGTTCATAAAAAGAATTTAACAGTTTTGTTAAGAAGGTGGTACAATTGCAATTTCTTTGAACTCACAAAACCAACTTGATTGATTTCTTCAAGCCAGTGAAAGTTGAATAATTTTCAATCCTTGACCTAATTTCAGTAGTCAGCAGAAGCTTTTGACCTCAAATAGCTGAAGTTTAGTAGTCCTTCTGTTAAAAGCAATAGTGACAAAACTAACAGCGGACATTTTTCCTGTTTCCTGACAGCACTGTGTCCCAAATGTTGGGTAATTATCTTCCTTTTTCAATTCTGTTTTTTTTTTTACTTCTTAAACCTGGACAATTGTTTCTGAGTTATTTTGCTTTGTATTGCAGTATTCATTCGAAAACTGCTATAATGATCCTGTTAACATATAAGATTCTGTAATTAGGTTCTGGTTTCTTTCCTATATTTTTATCCCATCTTTAAAATTCTGCTGCAGAAGGGAATGTTTATCTGGAAGGTCTTGCTTTTGAGGCTTTTAATGACTTGTTTTTCTGAGAATTTTACAGTGCAGTCCCAACTATGTGCCAAGGATGCATCACTCATTAAATGAAACTTAATCATATCAACCTATAATAAAGAATTGCATTGTCAAAGATCCCTCATCTGACCCTTTTTAGAAGCAAGTATTCTGGAACAAAATAAGCATAGGGATGTGGCTGAAACAGTAGAATATTTGAGGCAGAGATAACTTGAAATTGAAAAGAAGGAAATCAACTGTAAATGACCATCATGTTAGTAAGCCTGGTCAAAGAACAACTAAGACAAATTAAAATCATGTCAGACGTCTGAATTAGCTCTCTGGTATACCTGTGTGGGTCTCCACAGTGTTTTGCATCAACACTAGCTCAGAGTCAGGACTGCCCCGTGCTTAGACCAAGCAGTTACTTTTATGAACTTGACCAGCTCTTGATCAGAAACAGTTTTCTGACAATGGTCACTTGGGGCACTAGGCACTTGTTAAGGTAAACTAAAAGAAGTACAGGCCTGGGCAGCTAGAGGAAGGTCCTGATACCCTACACTATACAGTTGGTAGGGGGCCTGTGGCCTTATACTAAACTTGGTAGAAATCACGTATACTGAACAACAGTTTCAACTTGACCTAACTGCCATTAAGAAATCTCAAAGGAAGAAATTTTATTGCACATAAAATGGTTTATTAAAATCCCCATGTATTGAAAGTAGTAATGATAGCAATAAAAACAACAATCATAATCCTCTAGTAAAGGGTATGAATTGTGATCTTTGCACTATTTTCTGTGACAGCTGGAAAAAATGGGCACTTGACAGTTCTCCTCTATGACTTTGTTGAAATGTGCAAGCAATTTCTTGCCTCATGAGCTAATAAAATAGTAAATTTAGAAAGAAATCCAAAATAGCTGTATGTTGTCAAAAGAGAAATGCAAAACTAAAGCCATTGATAGGAGACAGATAATTAAAAACCATACAAAACATTAAAAATATATGTGTTCAGATAGCCTTGCTGGTGAGGTGAATGAAAATGAAGTAATAGATAAGACAGTACAGAAAAATCTGTTGATTGGTGAATACAATTTTCAGTTTGGTCTGGTCTGGTTTGGTTACCTCCCCCACTCCTTGTGTTCCCTTAAATTAATCATTTTGGATGCCAGAATTCTTGTAAGGTGTAAGAGAGGTTCTGAAAATGTAACTGGTATAGTTAAGTTTAAAAAGTCCTGGCTAATTCTGCTTTCATTTCAATGATAACAACTACCTGTAGACATGTTGTAGGGATCTGACAATAAGTTTTTAATAGTGATAAGAAAATTGTATGGTAATCATAATTTATGATGAAAATTTGAGCAAATCTTTTATTTGTTGAGTATAAAGTGCTTTGATATTAAGACCCTGAGGAATATTTGATATTTTAGTTTTATATAGTGAAGCAGATTTGAATTGTACTTAACAAGCACAATTGCATTTGAATTGCTTTAAGGAAAAAATCCATTTTGATCTCTTTATTGCATGTAGCTTAATATGTTCAGAAGTGAAACAGTTCAAGAAGAAGTTATTCAACATGAAAGTCTGAGTTTTGCATTGTGTAAGATGTAGAAATTACATATTTTTTGGGAAAGCCTAGGGCAAGTGTGCTTTCTACGATCAACATAGATACAATGTAGTCCAGGCTCCTTTGTTGAAAATCTGAATTTATTCATAACACTGCACTTACTCTTTAGTTTTTGATTATGTAAACAGAAAGAGTCTGCAATGTGTAATCAAGACCTTCAGCTTCATACCAGACTTACATCAGTCCCCTGCATTAAGGAGAAAGATCATATATTTATGTATCTGCTACCTAGATTGCAAAGAATATATTATTATAAGTGAGAAGTTCCTGAATTCGGTGGATCAGCATTCAGCTTTTTTATAATTAAATTACCAAATGCATGAGGAGAAGTATTGTACATCTTTAAACTGTTTCTGTTATAGTTTCTCCATTTTGAGGAGGTATTTGACTTCTTACTTTATTTTTTGCTGCAAGTTCAAATGCAAATCTCTGTGATAGCATAGCCATAATAACACTAATAATTGGATCATGCACTGAAAATACCAAAGAATTACATTTGATACAACCCTGGAGTTAGTATAGAGTCTTAGTAACTGAGTGCCTGCAAGCCTATAAAATCTACTACTATATTATCTGTTGACTAAAATGTATTATGACTGGCAATAGGTTTTATCTCCTTTTTGTTCTCTCATCAGTTCTAAAAAATAAAATTAAAAAATATTTCATTTTGCTTTTCTGTAGATAATTTCTTGCCTTAGTAAATTTTATTAAGAATGTCAGTCTTACACAAACAACAAACCAGATTACCTGGACCCGCTATGTTTCAATAATCTTTCATCTTCCAAATCAAACCAATAAAACATCTCAAGACCTTTTGTTGTATGTTCCACAGCAAGGAGTAATACCTGAAAACAGTAGTAATCTGTTTACGGCTATTCATCTCGTATACTGACTATTCAGTCTGCATTATAGCAAGTTATGGCCTTGCTGCACAAATGCTTCAGTTACTTTTGTTTAGTTTATTCCCTATTGAAGCCATATGGAAGATTTTGAAAACAGTTTGTTACGGATACCATATTAGTAGAACTGTGAGACTGAAAACTAGTTCTTTCTTTAGGACAGGAGAAAGAAAGGCAGTGGATGAAAAGTATAACTTCCAAAACTGTTCCTACATAGTGAGGATTCAACCCACCAGCATAACGAAAGACTAAAATTGGAAGGGAACTCTGGAGGTCACCTAATCCACACCCCCTGTTTAAGCATGGTTACCTAGAACAGGTTATCAAGACACATGTCCAGAGTGGCTTTTGAAAATCTTCAAGAACAGAGATCTCACAACCTCTCTGGGCAACCTTTTTCAGTGCTTAGTTATTCCCAACAGCGAAAGATGTTTTTCTCATGTTCAGAAGGACCCTCCCGTGTTTCTGTTTCTCCTTATTTCCTCTGATCTTGACACTAGGCACCTGTGAAAACAGCCTGTCTCTTATCACCTTTACACTCTCCCTTCAGACATTTACATACTGCGATGGGATGTGGCCTGAGCTTTTTCTCTGGTAGGCTAAACAATTCTATCATCCAGATAATTAATAAAGGTACTAAATGTGTTCTACCTTGTGTTCCTATGACCTAACTTTCCATGTTATGTTTAAGAGTGCCATGTAGGATATGGACTCCTTTGGGGCCAGAAGTAATAGGCACTCCTTAGGGTAGCACCAGAGTGGGACATCAGTTCTGTGGGGATAAGGACAGGCAGAGTCCAGGCTGCAATATCAGACTGTAGGTGGGTGTGATGGGCATGATGAGTGTACCCAGGGTCAAATACAACCCGAGAATTACTGAAACAACTTCATCAAGGATTGATCATTGTCAAGGATGAAAGCATCACTACAGTAAATCTGCTCTTTCTGTAATATTGTAAGAGAACGTTGTGCTTTAGGAGGAAATTATCTTTTCTAGTCCTTTACAGCATAAGTTTTATATTCAAGGTAAATTATCAAGGACTACATACAAAGCAAGTCTATTTTTCAGTTCCATGATGACAGAATAAATAAAACGTATTTGAACAGGTGTTCCTCCAGATCACATCTTCAGTGTGGCTAACACATTCACCATTCCACCACTCCTGGAAGCAGACAGCAGTTATTCTGATTCGTTATATAAATTGCTGTTTAAGCTTTTGACAGTCTTTGTATGCATTGTCAGTATTCAATTTTGATTCCCAGATCTCATATCAAAGAATGCTAGAGATCAGCCAGACACCTCTACATGTAAGGATATTAAATAAATTAGAATCTTTTAGTCATATTTATTGTTAAAGTAGGTTTGTTTCAGGAGGAATAAGGAAGATGGCCTTAAATTTTTAAAATGCAGATCTTTGATTTATGTATTTTTGCTGGAGCTGTGACAATAATAATCAGTGATGTATGAAGGCTGAAACTGAGATCCGTTTCATGGATCTACATGGTTTTTGAAAACAGATTTATGTCACTCTTTATGTGGGGATTTGAAAAATTGTTTTAATAGCACAATCTTTTTTAACCAGGAACTATTGATGCACAGTTAAGGATTCTGAAATCAGATCAGAATGTATCAGTAATCACATCATTTCTTGATGACATCTTCCTTTTCTACTAACAAGGCTATGACAATATTTGTCAAACAAATGGGAAGTTAAGAACACACCTGATAAATTTGGCCAGATCTCACTAGTACATTTCACAGAACACTTTATGAACTAAAGAGAATGGTATTGAATAGGATAGGATAGGATGGATAGTAAATGGATGGTGAACAACATATTCAGAAATAGAGGAAAGTTCCTAATGAATATTATCCTTGCTCAATAAACTTGAGGTCTTTTTCTGACATTCATTAAAGTTACTTGTTAGGATTATCTTGACATATATTTTCAGAAGCATAATAATTGACTTTTACATCAGACTTTGAGCACAATCCATAGGAAAGCCCAGAAAATCCCAACACATTATTTGTTTGTGGTCAAACAAACAAAAATTAATAAATTAGGAGAACTTCCAAAGCCTAAAGCATTTTTTCTTCAACTCTGAAAGCCTAGTAAATATCTTTTTTGTCACTCTTGATAGAAAGTTTTAGGTCAAACTGACATTACAGAGTTTCACAGCCTTGCTGGATTTGCCTTGACCCTTGATTTTGTCTTGCTTTAACAGATGTCTAGAGGTCAGTTGATGATTACTAACATTTTTGAGCTGCAGCTCTTTGAGTTGCATCAGGTCAAGGTCTGATACTTTATATCATCACCATAACTTGAGTTTCTGAATATTTGCCAATTTGATGCACTGTATCTTCATGTACGTCACAAAATATCAAAAAAGTCAGTTATCTAAAGCATCTGGCTTAAATTTATGCAACCACATTTGAGATGGCATAATCTGATAGAGTATTTGGATATGTGCATCAGCTGACTGCTTTTTAGGACTAAGCATAATCATTGTTAAGAAGAAAAGAAGATGTCACAAGGTGTCATCAGGGATATTTACTCAGATGATCTTTTTAATCATGTCACATGGCTCACAATGACTGCATTCTTTGTCAGTGTCTGGCAGCCTTCTTAACCAAATAAATTTAAATAACTATTCCCACAGTAATAAATTTTTAATATATATATTTTATTACTCCTAAATTTGAATTCCTTCTGGCTTGTATTTTGAATATGTCTCAAAAGAACCATATAGTCATATATCACATATATCCTTTGCTTCTCACACATGAAGAGATAGAAAAGAGTAATATATATATATATATATGTTTACCATTTTGGTAGAAGAAAAAAAAAATAAAAATAGAAAACATTGTGATTATCTTTACAACAAGCAGCCAGCACTGCACAGGACATTTAAAGAGATGGTGCATCATTCAATTTTTAAATCAAAGATGGAACCTTTATCTTTAAACAGAAGATAAGTCTACTTTCAAAGTTGAATATAATTTTAAAGTTTGGTAATATCTCAGTCTTCCTTGTGAAGTTGTGTTCACTAGGGTTTACAGGACAAAAGCTTCTAGTAAGACCTAAGAAACCCTACTAAATACAAGGCTTTACTGTTAATCAGACTCTGTGAACTGGATTCCCTGGACTTCCTCATTTTTATTGGACTAGAAAAATCACTCCCATGTTCCCTTCCAGTCTCAATTGTTCATGATTCTATAATTCTGTGATAGAAAAGCATTTACAGTAACAGTAAGTTTTGTCTGAGAGGTCCTCACTAGCTATCCTTTCCTCATGTAAGCATACCAGCACATCAGAAGACAGTTTGTTCAACCAGTTCCTCCAAATGCAATATTATACCTTCCTTTTCACTTCTGCAATTAATTTACTTGTTATGGGGTTTTTTGTTGTTTTTTTTTTCTGTTGGTGTGGAAATTTGTTTTTCTCTCTGTTTGTTTGTTAACAAACATAATTTAAGAAATGTTCTATCACATAAGAAAACAAGTATGTCTAAGTAGAAATTTGGCAGTCTGATGAAACTGCATGTACAGTTATATTTCATTCCTTTTCTTTTTTTCTTTCCTTCCATGCACCTCTCATTTGAAAGTATTTGTGGTCTCTTCAGCTATCTTATCTAGTCTATTATATTTCACAGGCTTCATTGCTTATAAACTCTAAATCTGGCCCTATGGTTACAGGTTAAGATGGCTAGGGAGATTACTAGGTTTGCTCTTTCTTAATCTAATTATGTACAATTCGGTCACTATTATGATTACTACAATAAAGGTCTGTAATATCAGAGTGAAGTAAAATTGTATTTTATTTTATTTTATTATTTTTTATTAGCTATCTAAGCACTTTCTGGACTTTTCTGTGATAGTCCTGTGATATGCATTTACTTTTATGTGTCTCCATACTGAAAAATAGGAAAATTTTTAAAAGATATTATTCTGTACCTAACTGTAGCATACATGAATGATGAATATTCACTCAGCTGTAAGTTTTAAGTGTGGAACTGTTGGCCATGGATGGAAGACAGAGTTTTCATTCTGAAAATAGAATCAAGTGAGCCTTAAAATGCAAGACCTCTGAAGATTAAGTTGTCTAGCTTAATCAGAGAGAAGACTGAGGGATGAATGCTACATGAATATATATGTATATGTATACAACTATAATGGAAAGTAGAGGATAGCTGTTTAATTTTGAAGACAAAATGGTGCCATAAAATCAGTTATTGAGAGCAAAGTTTTAGGCAAGTATAGGATTAGAATTAAAACTAAATGTTGAGGTTGTGAGATATTTAACTATTGTCAGAGTAGTACATCTTTCAATTCTTTGATAACACAACTATTTCAAAGGTGTACTTCACTCCAAAAATGTTATAACCTTTGTGCGTGTTTTTAATTAATATGGTACTACTGTTGTTTATTTGGACCTTGATATTTTTAAATCTCTGATTCTTCATTTTCATCATCATCACCATCATCATTATCTTTCAAAACTCCTGGGGAAAACAAAATTTAGTGCATTGACATTTTAATGTAATTTGTACTTGCATCTATACATTAAACTAGTAACAAAATCAAATTTCATGCTTCAGAGCTTTAGTCAGTCATCAGCAAAGTGAAGGAGTACATTGTCTTGAAGAGCAATTGTTTAGATATAGTTTTTCTCCTCTTCTGAAGATTCAGAGGCTAGCTGCAACTATAGCCTGAAAGAAAACATAGATACAAAGACACTTACAAAATATCCTTTCAGCGTGTCTGCTGACATAATCAAGGTCTTGCTGATCACTAGATTTTTTTTCAAGTAGAAAATTTTCCTTGCTCAGTCTGATGGGGAGTTTGGAAGATTTTTACCAACTTCTTAATTTTCTTTACCGCCAAATGAGTAGATGGAGGTCTTGAAGTGCCATAATGTGAAAATTATTTTTCAGCTTCTAAATTTTATGTTCAGAATAAATCACTTCTTGACAAGAAGAGTCAAAACTTAGCTCAGTGTTTTTTTTAATTTTCTGGGTATATTTCAGATAGTAAAGTCCTTTCAATATTAAAAACCTCGATTAGAGGAACACATACACTTCCCTGATGCCATGCCCTACTCAGAGAAAGTGACATTACCAACTTTTACAGCACTCAGATCAAAAGGCTAACAGTGGTGGTTGACCTTAGAGAGCTGCTACATCGTTACACAGACACTCTCTCTTTTCTCCTCCTTGGAAAATCTTGTCATCTGTTAATGTCTCCACACTGTTTATGGGGGTAGAACTATATCACATTGGAAAAGTATCTGGTTAAAATTACGGAAACAAAATAAACCAGCAGAGTCCTAATTAATAATTATCCATTTAGGATAAAAATAAACAGTGCAGAAAATCTGTACCTTCTTAACAAACACTGTAAATGTGAGGTTGAATAAAGGAAGTGATTTAACATTCTAGTTAACTATGAACATGATGATGCTCATGGAAATCTTAGTTCACTTTTCCTGACGTCCGCCATTTATCATTTTCTTCAGGAACAAGGTGTGCTGGTTTAAAGGTGAACCAGCAGGGGAAATGAACTCACCACGAGAGAGATTATAAGTCAGACCTAAAATTTAATAATAATATTACAATAGCAACACTGACACACAAGGGAAATTGCTTTCAACTCACAAAACCCCAGCAGTATAACCCAGTGTCCTGGGGCACAAACCCAAGGGGGTTTGTTTGCCCTTGTGCTGAGACCCCTGTGGTTCCCCCAAGTCCAGACAAAAGGAAAAGAAAAACCTGTTGGTGCAGGCGAGGGCTGTGGTCTGGTCGAGAGCGGTGATCTCCTCCTGTCAAGGTCCTGCTGCTGCTCTGGATCCGACGAGAGGTTCCCGAGGTCTTCTTACCCACCCCTTATGTACCCTCAGGGAGCACTCAGTCCCTCCCCCTGGGCGGGGACTCACACAATGGGTGATTAACTCTGGGAGCCAGGGGGTGTTGAGCTGTTGATGGCCCCTTAGCAGCTCCGCCCCTGTCAGGCTGGGTGTGAAGTGATAATGGCTCCCTGGCCAGCTGCTGCTAATGGCCCATTGACCTTGGGGAATGAATAGAGGGGGTAGAATACACAGCTTTGATCACCCCCACACAGGGTTAGCTGGTCCCTCCTGCTGAACTAGGACACAAGGTAATTGTCACATTTTCATTTCTTAAAAACTAGATGTTTCTGTACTTGACTGACTTCCAGATTCCCACCAAGCCACTTTCTTACTCCCCCTCCTCAACAGAACAGAGGAAAAGGGCAAAAACCCAAGATGTAAAAGCTTATTGGTTCAGATAAAGACAAGGAAATAAACAAAACATACTTGGAGAAAATTAATTTAATTTTTTGCCAAAAGAGCAAGATAGTGAGAAACCAATACAAAACTAAAAGCATTTTCTTTCTTCTCCCATCTTCTTCCCAGGCTTCAATTCATTCCTGCCTGTTTTTTCACCTTCTGCAAGCAGTGCAATGCAATGTGGAATGTGTGTTACAGTCAGTTCATATTTCATCTCTTTCTTTCCCATGTTTTGTCCCTGCTTCAATATATAGTCCATCCTGTGGTAGACAGTCCTTCATTAATTACTCCAGCAAGGGTCATTTTTGTGTGTTTGTCATTCAGGAACAGACTTATCTTGCTTGAGTCCCCCATTGTGGAGTCACAAATTTCCTCGGCAGGGAAAAGATTGCCTGGGAAGTTTGCAAAGCCTAGGAAAATCAGCAGAGCTTGAAAGCGACACCAATAACAGAGTTAGAATAAACATCTGCAGATGTTGCTTGTCTGCTGTCCCTTGCATTTAAAAGAAATGTAGATGGTATATGTAAACCTTGCTCAGTATGGAGAATGGAAAACCTATGTTGCATTACTCTTTGTTCTTCTCCTCCTTGTTTCTTGAATAATGGATTAGCTTTAGGCCTCTGCTGTTGACAGATAAGCAAACTGTAAATTCCTTAGTTAAGAGCTCTTTTGCTTGTTGCCTGCTCCTCAATTGTAGAACCCTATATTAAGCAAGAAGTTGTACAACAAATTGTCTTTATTCCTCCCTCCGAATAAAGTCCTTTTCTGACCGTCTCAAATGCCCCATGGGCTGTAGATCTTGCCAGAAAATCTGCTTCCACTTGGGCTTGTCTCTACAGTCTCCTGTAAGGGCTGTTCACAATCTGCAGCTTCCTTTAGAGTGAATTTTCCTGCTGTAGTGTGGGGGTCATCTATGGCCTATAGTGTTGATATCTGCTTCAACATAGTCTCCTATGGGCTTCAGGGGGCCAGCCTGCTTCACTATGGTCTTCTTCATGGGCTGCAGTAGAATCTCTGCTCCAAGTGCCTGGAGCACCTCCTCCCCCACCTTCTCCACTCACCTTGGTGTCTGTAAGCTGTTTCTCTCACATCTTTCTCATTCCTTTCTCTCAGAGCTGCTACATGGTATATTTTGCCCTTTTCTAAATACATATCAGAAAAGCACCATCATCCTGGCTGAAGGTCTAAGCTGTGTTCTGTAGTGGATCCATTTTAGAGTTCACTGCATCTGGCTCTGGTGAAAGTCCATACTCTCACATAAACCATTCCTGCAGCTCCCTTCCCTGCTATCTTGCCACAACAGGCAAGAAATGTTTATAATTAGACTCTTCTTGCATTATTATGACAAAATATTGAAAAACATAATCAACATTTTTCTCTATTAAATCCTAATGGATTACGATTTTAAGTAGTTGTCTTGGTTTGAGTGAAAAAAAAAAAACAAAATGTTTGCCCACAAGCGGGGGAGGGGGTCTTTTCCACAATAATCACGCCACTGTTTATCAAATTTAAGAAAAAAGGAATTTTAATAGAAGAAGAAGAATAACTGTTCTTAACTGCTATATATAAACAGACTAGTGCAAACCGCTTCCCAAACACCACAAGAGAAAGAAAAAAAAAAAACCAACAACAAAACCCAGCAGGTTTTCCTCCAGGAGGAAAGTTATACTTAAGCAGTGTCAAATGTCACAGTCCGGCTGGCTGCGAAGTGAGTTCCCAGTAGTTTCCAGTCCCTCTCCAGCGAGACAGATGAGTGGTGAGCTCTCAGATGAACTCTGTGTCTCTTGTCCCAGATGAAGGAAAAAGAAAGCTGAAAGTGGGGAACCACCACGTGTCCTGCAAAAGCAGCTGCAAACGCCTCTCTCTCTCCTGGGTCACTGCCCCAGCCGGGGCGGGCAGGCTGTGACGGTGCAGGCGGTGGTCAGTGCAGGCGGTGGTCAGACTGCAACAGAGGCCGGGATCCCATATGCAGGAACCGGGAGAAACAGTCACAGCGAGGAGAAAAGCAGCAGCTCAGCCAGAAGCCCCAGCAGTGCCAGCAGAGCCACTTCTCTCCTCGGCAGCCACCGCTCCTGCCTGCCACGGAGCTAAGAAAAAAAGATGTCCCCAAAAAACAAAAGAGACAAACCTGCCCCCATTCAAGTGATCAGTAGTTAACTACTTCTTTTGTTAACTGCTGGCATGGGCAGTTAGTGGCAGGGGAGAGAATTTACATAAGAATCCCAAACTACAACAGTAGTAAGTAAACTCTTCCAATTTTGCAATGAGAGAAGTTATAACATATGCTTTATAATTATAATCAGCTTTTATAATTCCACAATGCTTTAGAAGATGTCTTTGCTTTTATTTGTTCATAAGAAAGACATCTTTTTTCTAGCCTAAACCAGACTGTTGGAATCTCCATCACTTTAAATTCTGAAGACAAGATCAATGTGTGTTTAATAACACCTTGCAATCTGTGAGGATGTCTGTGAGAGAGTTTTGCTCTTTCTGCATTGAACTGTTTTAAATCTTGTATTTTTATCAAGTTTCTTTCTATCTTTCTATCTCAAGAATGGCATCCCTTGCAGTGTAAGGACTTGCATTCTTATCTAAAGATATTGCAGTTAATGAAAATCTTTTTGTTAGGTCAAGAAAGCTTGGAAAGTTTGTTTTGAGAGGTCAGTAAAATAGGTAGTAGGATACAGAGCTTACATCTTTGGGGGCAGCAGGAGAATAATAAGTTCATGCTTTCTTGAAGACTTGATATGTGAAAAGAGGTTCTTTATGATTCTTTCCACAAAGAGAGTAGAGGTGGTATAGAATAGAAAGTGTATGACTTTCTGCGGGTAAATATAATTTTTTATAAAGGTACAGTGAAAATATAAAGAGGTACTAGAAAAGTCTGCCATGGACTACAATATTCTGTAATACAAATATCATAAACTGATGCTATGAATAAAAATTCTGAAATTCTTGTTATTTATAAAGCAAATAAGTGAAGCTTAGGTTTCTGTTGGTTTTTTTCTTCTATTAGTGTTGCCATTTAAAAAGATATGTTGTACACTTTAAAACAGGACCATGGTGCTCAAGTCCTGACAGAGAAATTATTCAATGAAAAATATTTTGACACACTTAACTAAAGAAAGAATTGAAGCTCTCAAATGCATAAAAATAAAGAAATATTCCATCATTGGGAAAGCAAAAGTTACTCTTAAAAGATGTCACATTCAAGGATAGAAATTTAAAGTAAGATGTATGTTCATATTTTTTAATTGATTTGATGTTATTTTTGTATTATTTTGATAATGTTTGTCTTTGCATAATGAAAGATAACAGAAACATGAACTGTCTCCACATAAATATATTTGGAGATTGCAAATGCAGGTAAAAGATGAAGAGTAAAAGAAATTTCAAGAGTTAGAAAGGCTTATGTAACCATAAATGTGCATGATTTGTTAAAATATACTGACTGTAATATGTACAGTCATATCCCACATATGTCAGTGAAGGTTTATAGAAAAAGGATTTCATTTTTTTTTAAGGGGAGCTGTCAACATCACACATAGCCACTCTTTCTGTTTGCAGAAACAGGAAAAAGCTAACTGAACTCTGTGTTGTTTATGGGAGCAAAAAGAATATCAAGACATTTTTATAAATAATTTTCTTTTTAATCCAATTTTACACTCTTAAGAAGAACTTGAGTAGTATTTTACCTTTCTCAAGATGTCACGAGTATCACACAAACATTCCTTAGCTGAGAGCAACCACTGGGGTACTGTTCATATGATGTCTGAGACAGGATTTCCTGTTATGTCTTGTGATTTTAAACAGCAATTTTCAAACAAGTTATTATATCCCATGTAGAATCTAGCATAACTGAAAACTTCCATATATTGTTTTAAATT
Organism: Pithys albifrons albifrons; assembly: GCF_047495875.1. Taxonomy (NCBI): domain Eukaryota; kingdom Metazoa; phylum Chordata; class Aves; order Passeriformes; family Thamnophilidae; genus Pithys; species Pithys albifrons. Next base: position 67,465,775 of record NC_092497.1, on the reverse strand, counting down.
AAGGACTTTTGTGCTTGCATCTTGTAATTTCTTTCTATCAACTGATCTAATAAGAGTTATTACTTCTGATAAGCATTCTTTTAATGTCTAGCTTGTGTCTTTGTGCAGCAATGTCATAGGTCTGAATTGAAAACATTGTGGCTAGAAGCATATATGTAGATGTTGAAACTTTAGCCTTTTCTAACACTGTCAACTATGTATTGGCATCTGGCTTTCTAGGTCCATTTTCTGAGAAAATGTAAGCATTTTAGTCCTCCTGGCAGGCAATTTCAGCATACGTAAGAGAGAGACAATAATAACTGTGCTCCTTTAGTGACTAACAGAAGTAGCATACAGCCCGAAGTATCATGCTTATCTGTTGCTTTCTTTCAGGAGCCAGAGTGATGTTTCCTTCTGTTTCTAACTGATAGCAAGTGGAAAATACAGGCAAAAATAACTTTGTATCAACTGCATCCATATTAGAAAACCAAAAAACCAACTGCTGGGCTGATTGGCAAGAATGTGCTGAAAATAGTCATAGATTTGCTGAGACTGAAAACTGTGGAGTTGTAAATAAGGGAAAGGAAAACTATGTTCTGAGAAAGAAGAAGAGGAGAAAAGCTAGGAAAAAGCACAGGAAAAGATCAAGTACATTGAAAGAAAGTATAAAAATTTAACAAGGAAAAGATATTCTGAGAGAAAGAGGCACTTATTTCACTGGGATTGAAAATGTGCACCCAGTTTTTTCCCCTACAACAGTCAAAGTGTGTTTTCCAGTTTCAAGTTAGCAGTTACAAATAGGAGATTTCTACCTCTTAAATTCTGCTGATGATTCAGTGATTAGTTAATTGTCATAGGTCTTCTGTGCTCCTCTGCCATGGATAATTCAAGACTAGAGCTGTTTGAAAATTTACCATTAGAATAATTGCTGGCAAGAAAATATTATTTGGTTGCAAGATATCATTTACGAAGACATAAAAAAAAAAACCAAAGAGAATTTCTCATTAAAACACTTTGTAGAGATTTAATTCTCTCTTCCACATTCCACTTCTTTATCTTTGCAGTCTAAACATATTTTAATAAGTCTAAATGACTTTTTAAAATTTTATTTTATGCTTAGATTTGCCTGTATTTTGCTTTTGGAAAGGTTGTTGGGTTTATGACAGTCTTCAGACAATTTTGGAATGCCCTCTATGAATAAATGTTTTGAAATTTAAAAATATTACAAGAGTTTGAAAAAATTCTACGTCAGTTCTATAATAGATAGCTATATGTGGTCAAATCTGTAGGCACATAGAATTAAATTTTTCTGTTCTTAAAAGGATTTATGTATGAATAACATCCACTAAAGCATGAACTGAAGGAGCGACCAAAAAATGGCTTCTGAGAGTTTGCCAGTATTGTTAGTCTGAAACTTCAGTGCTTATGAATTATAGACTTTGCTTTTTTTTTTATTATACTAAATTCCTGTGTCTAAAATGATGAATTTGATTCTTTACATTAGAATTAGAACATAGTAAGAGGAGATTTCAGATGTTAGGAAATACATCATATTACTTTATAGGAGTATTTCAATTATTTATAATTAATGAATTATTTGAACAACTAGAGGACAGGAAAAGTGTTACTGCATTTTTTTAGAGTTTAGAATACAATTATTTTCTGGTGAAAGAAACATGTGGAATTTGTCTTCAATACCATTAATACATAAAATAACATTAGTATCTATCATGGTTTATTTCTCCTTGATGTTTACACTATAAATGAAAGGTCTTAAATTTGTCAGATGTACAGCACCTCCCCAACTAACCATATACTATTAATTGTTCTTTTGTCTCACCTTTTATAATATGTAATTGATTCATAACCTGTATATCCTGCACAGCAAGAAATGTTGATGGAAAAAAATTTGAAAATTTTATAAGCCACCTGTGATTTCCTGAACATTGCTGTTACGTCCATAGTGCTACTATAGCATGTGAGCTCTCAATAATGTTGTTTTAAAGCAGTGAGTTTTGTGAAACATTATGCCTGCTGTAGAAATCCATTCATTATGAATACAGCTAAGACCTGTAATATGATTATAATTTGTTTTCATGTTTGTTTGGTGTTCTTTTAAAATGGTCACAAGACATAATAATATAAATGTTATACAAATGTAGTGAGACTGTGTTTTTCTTCACATACTTTTCTTCATACATGTCTCTATCCCTTCCTATAAATACTTCCATGAAAGCTGTAAATCTCAGTATATACATTCTGTAAAGATATTGAAAAAATACAGGTTTTTATATAGTTCATATATTAACTTCTTTTATTTTTTCTTTAATACTTGAGAAAATATGTAGATTTTACAGCTCTCATTTTATCCATCAAATTTATTGTTATAATGGGAAGCAATCTGTTTTGTAAAGCAGAGTTTGGTAAACCCGTGTTGACATGAGAATAGAATAGAATAGAATAGAAGTATCTTAGTCAAACGACCTTAACAAAAGTTAAATCATGTTACCAAGGACATTATCCAAATGCCTTTTACATATCCTCTAGAAGAGGTCTGGTGTGCAAATAGGTTCTTTCATTCTGTACTGGAGGGCATAACCAATGACCGTAACTCATTCTTAACAGTGGTCTTATTGCAAGGGGTTTTTTATGAGGTGTTGGTCTTTCTGACCTTGTTGAGACTGCTTGCATAAGTCCCTTCTCTATCTCACTGTCTGGTTTGTCCGCTATATTCAGGACCTCATATCTTTTCTGTAAGGATGTATTACAGAGGGAAAGGAGGGGATTTTCTTATGGCACCATACAGTAGCCTTCTTCTATCCCTCCTTATTAGTTTTAACACTGCCTTCTTCTTAGCATAAAATAGATCCTGGACCTGCCTTCACAATGGCAACTTTGAGTTGGCTGGCATGCATCAGAGATGGCAGAGTGAGACTGTGCTCATCAGTTTCATTCACAGACTATTCAGTATTCCTCAGTTTGCCCATATCCTCCTGTACCTCAGCCACTAAGTAGTGAAGTTAATCACAGGCTTGCTTGCAACTACTCTACTTCCAGGAAGTTCCCTTCACATAGCAAGAAATATGATTGGTTGTATGCTTGGACAGCAAACCTTTTTGTGTGACTGCATGGGTTTTACCAGGTGCTAGAAGCTCAGGAGAAGCAGAGGACACTGTTTTTTGTTGAGTCATTGCCATGCAGCCACCTGCTGCCACTCATCTTCCCAGAGCCATGCTGCCATTACTTGCCCTTCTTTTGCCTGCAAATAGATTTCATGAGGACATACCTTACAATTTTTCCCAGGAACTAAAGTGAAACTGATTGCTCTATGGTTTTCAGAATCTTTCTTTTCACAATTTTTGTAGATTATCTATTGGTCCCTCTTTTATTCAGTTGGGATTTCTTATTATCTGCATTTCCTTTCAAAGTTGGAAGAGCAATTTAAAATTGAGAGATTTTTGCATTAACTTTTTGTTTTGAAGACTATAGTCCATAATAAGGAGAAGAAATTTGGAAAAAAAAGAAATAGTACTCTAAGAGGAAAATGAAACAAATTACAATATATGTATAAATAAATGTTCTAAGTGATAACTTATTTAGTATATATTTATTCATATATATATTTACATACATAATGTGCATATTTCAACATTTAAATATTGATGTTGAAGAAATTAAAGTTAGAACATCTAGTAGTAACAAATAGAAGTGTTTGTGGGCAAAGTAATTTAATGTAGATAACTAAATAGCAAAGATTCATTCTCGTTTTGATCTTAGAGTACTTTTTTCCAAATTCAGACTGTTTAATAGTTTTTACTTCCATTCTTATACTTTGTATAAGTATTCTGATGCATCCGTAATGTGACAGGCAAAGATAATGTCTTTTTGCATTTGGAAGACAGTGGGAAAAAGAAGTAACTGATACAGTGTTTCATTCCAGGTGGGAGTAAAAAGCAACTGCTTTGCTTGCCCTTTAAAATCCAGTTAAGAATTTGACTGACAGAATGTTGGCACCAGCTGTGAAAGAACTGATCAGCCTCAACTCCGAGTAAGTGAAGTCTTGCACATTTGGAGGTTCATTTCAGATGAAATTTGCAGAGTTTGCTTATTTCTATCAATAAATATAAATTAAAAAACATTTTCTAACACACTGTAGTGTCTTCATAGAACTGAAAGTAATATTTATGTCAGAAGTTATTTTTCTGTTCTTTCAGCTAGGAATTTTATATTCTATGAGTGTTTTAACATGTGGATGAAAATTTTCTGTAATAGTCAGAGCATTCCTTCAGCAATTTGGTGATTGATAGCAGCATTTAGGAAACTCCTATATTAATATAGACAGGTTATTTTCTCCAAATCTCCATTACTCTTTGAAATCAAAAAAACTGTAGCATAAAAGTAGTTCGTTAGTGGATACTGAAACAGATGAAGCCTAGCAAGGTTTTAAACTAAAAAAGACATGAGACTTTGAGGAAGGCAGTTGTTTTCTTTGCCATTATCCAATTGCTGATCAGGGGAAACAAGTAATAAACAAGGTCCTATATGATTTATGTATATCTTTTCCAACAGCCAATTTGAAATGATATAAATACCTAGAGGGGGAAAGATCTCAGGATAATTACCTTCTGACTATTACCTAGGTATCCTGAAGACTGGTAGACTTGATAGATATGTGAAGATTTTTCAATTGTTAACTTATTAGTTTTTGTTAATATTTTTCAATTGCTTATGAATGAAGTTTTGGTGGTGGTTTATTTTTTTTTAAATGAAGTATTAGAAAGAATTAATTTTGTTCTGTTTTGTAGCACAAATCAGCCCTTAGAAGTAAAAACAGTAAGAATTTTTTTATGGTTATTTACTTGATATTTCAATATTATGAAGTTAGGCAAAGAAATCAAAAGTTGCTCTAATTCTCAAGCAGAATAAAAGTTCTCCATCATAGATACATGGATATTAAGCAGAAGCAATCTGGACATTTATTGGATGATACCTGTTTCTTTGGTTGCATGCAAGGTGAAATTAGCACCAGTACTTCTGTATCAACATGCTAAATTTTACTCAATATTTCATCCATTCTACTTACTGTATGATGATAAAATCCTATGTCACACAAGCCCATCTTCCCATCTTAAGATCATCGAAGATGTCTAAACTAGTGGCATGCAAGCTATTTCAGACTTCCATTCAATAGTGCTTAGCACTCTGCTGTGTTTTATAGAATGTGCTATGTTAAAAAAAATATCCATTTGAAGAAGGAAGAATATTTTGTCAACAAATTTCACAAAAAAAGGGGAGAGGCAGAGGCAGTTGATGTGTTAAAAATATTCAGTTATTCATATTTGTTTTACACTTTACAAACAGAGAAATTGCTTCTCATTCAAGGGGTGTCTTTACATGGCACATCAAATGACCAATATTTCTGAAGTGTGAGAAAATGATATGAAATTATCAGAGTTAGCAAACACAGGGATGGAAAAAAGCAAACCTCAACATTGTAATGGGAAATTTGAGTGGTGTACATATCCCTTAGAAGTCTTAGTCACTTAAAGCAGTGTTATTTATTTCCTATTTCAAATTGAAATAATTAATTTAGAACTATTATATATGACAGGTAAGTAGTATCTTATATTTTAACAGCTGCTGTATGAAATGTAGAACAGAGGTTGCTCTAGATCATAGACTCATTATTTTAAAAGTTTAGGAAAATCCAAGTCTGTACAAATCATGCTAATCCAATGTGATAGCTTTAATGAGAAGACAGCAGACTTCCAAAAGTCATTTGATGCAGCTTTCATAGTATCTTTGTTGCCAGGTTGATAATACATGAACCAGATAAGCAGTCCAGAATGTGCATTGAAAACAACCTGTACTACTGGTCTACTGTTGTGGTCAGTAATACAAAACCCAGCCAGTGACCAGAAATCTGTAGTTTCTCTCAGGGAAAAATAACAAGATCAATAATGTTTAATGTTCTTCATTAATATCCTGAATAATAGTGCAGATTTCACTCTCATCATGCTTGCAGAAGACAAAATATTCATGAACAGATCCAATTGGTAGAAGTGAGGGTTTCTCCACTGAGACAAATTATCTGACAACAACCCCATGAGAGTGAATGTGAAGTCCTGCAACTGGGAGGCAACAGTAGTGGCTGAGGCTGACCAGCTGGAGAGCATCTCTGCAGCAATGGCTTAGAGCTCTGGGGTCACTAGGCTGACCCCAAGGCAGCAGTAAACCGAGGCAAATTACTCTCATATCCTGAACTGCATTAGCAAAGGTGTAGCCAGCAGATAAAGGAAAGTGTTTCTGCACTTCTGTTCATACTGTGAGATCACATCTGAGAGGCTTTGGGAACCACAGTATGAGATAGACATTGATGTAATAGAGTTAATCCTAACCAGTGTGATCTAAGGATGGAGAGTAGTTGCAAGCAAGCCTGTGAGAGGTATGACCAGATGGATTTGTTTTGCTTAGTGGCTGAGCTGCGACAGGACGTGGGCAGACTGAGGAGTATTGAACAGTCTGAGAAGGAAACTGATGAGCACAGTCTCACTCTGCCATCGCTGATGCATACCAGCCAACTCAAAGTTGCCTCACTATAGAAGCAGGTCCAAGATCTGTTTTGTGCCAGAGCAATATGCTTTAATCGCATGTGCTTTGCACAGAGGGCTTGGATTAGAAGACACCCAAGAGTCTAAAAGATTAAAGAATTTTCTATGTTTTTTGACAGTAAAAAAATAAATACAACAGCAAAAGAGTGTATATACAGAGGCTTGACATTTACGCAAGAACAGCACATCCATGAGAACCTGTCAGCTAGTCTTTGGTACTTTTCAGAGATTCAGACGAGATTAAAGTTATGCTATTTACCCTTTGAAAAAGAAATACAGTTAATTTATTTAGAGACACCTCCTTACTATAACATATGGACCTCTCTTTATTCTGGATGTCAGGATTACTTTCTTGAGGAAAAAATATGAAACATAACTGAAATTATAAAAAATTTAGGCTTGAATGGGGAGACATTTCATATTGTTATAGGTTTCAGCTAAGTGCACCCTAGATTCATCTTTAATTGATATATATATTAAGGACCTTTCAAATAGTTCCCAAATATTAAACAGCATGTGGTGAAAAAGTTTCACAGAAAAAATAGAGTAGGATGGCTAAATTGTTGAAGATATTTATATCCTCTCAAAAACAGAAATTCAGATAAACAGTGAGCATGTTAAGTTAATATTTCACAAGTATATCTAGAGATCAAAGTGTTAGAGTTAATGCAAAAGATTACTTCAGATTAAAAATAAAATCTATGTATATTAATCAATTTAGTTTAACACTCATAATCTGAATGACAACAAATAAAACCCAGAAAAATGAAGGATGTAGAATTAAGGATTATTGCTGTTCATGTTACAGCAGCTTAAAATACCCTGACACTAAAATACTTTTGTCTTGGTCTCTTTCTAGGCCATCTTTGTCCCAGTAACATACAAGGTATATCTGGGATTAAGAAGATATTTTTGGCCTGTGTTTTGGCCAGTCATCTGTGGAAAGTTTACTCCTTTCCTGCCAAGTTATAGGGAACAGACGGTGATAAGGGAAGTTTTTGTCCTTAAAGACAAAGCTGTGTATAAACTAAAATTAATTGGGTTTCCCTTATTGGCTAACAGCCTTTAGAGGACATTTGAAGGAGAAGGTGATGATGAGGGAGATGAAGTAAGCCCCCAGACCTATTTGATTAAGACCCTTTGGATGATAACACACATGCGTGGATAAATTCCAATGCCCACATGCATGTGCAGAAGACGTACCACTTACATAACAGGAGGGTGGAGCAAGGGGTCTCTGGCTGGGTGGTCCTGGCCACACCTGCACAGGTGGACATCATTTGGCAGACTGAATAAAGGGCAGATGGCTTGTACTCTTGTGCTGCTTGCTTCATATGAAGGACAATGTTGCTTCTAGTGGCGATGCCCACTGTTCCTGTAAGCCAGTCAATGCCTAGAGAATGCTGCCTCTGCCTATGGGGAGTCTTAAGTGTTCTGGATCGGTAAGACAATTTTGTGAGTAACCCCTGGATGAGTGGAGGTATTTTCATGTAGGACTTATGTTCCCTCCTCTCTCTCTCTCTTGCTCGGGTTCCTGTTTACTTGGCCCCTTCTGGTAATAAAGATACTGTTTTGTTAAGCTCTCAGTGGTGTTTAGTCTCACTTCTGGCATACTTCTGAACCCTCCCTTTTACACAAGGCAAGGGAAAGAAACATTGTCCTATTCATTCTACATTTGGGAACCAGGTCACAGCAAAGTGAGCATTTGACACTTGGAGTCTGCTATTAAGCCAGAAACGGAACCTGCTTATCTTGACCCTTGCTCCAGGGTTTCAGTTTTCATCTCTAAGAGAGGTTAACACTTTGCATCTGAATAACATCAGAATTAGATTTTCAGAAGCTTTTAGTACCCTTATTGGATGAGGTCTTAAATTCTTTCCACAGTGAGTGCTTATTTAATTATCAACTGATTGTCCCTGATTTTAATGCATACTGAAGGTGAAGGTTAACATTTTGTAGCTTTCCTGACGTCCTGTGTGATGACAAAATTTGACAAGGTATAATTGGTTATGATTTGTCTCTTAATCTTATAATCTCTTATAATTGTTCCATTTATATGTGGGAAGATAGCAGGCTCTGGAGACATATTGAATTGACAGTTACCTTAGACATAGGGAAAAAGAAAACATGTATGCACTGATGACATTTCTCTGGATTGACTCAAATAATAAGGACAAGAAAAAACTTACTTTCTATTTTTTAGCCCTTTGTATAGGCAGGTAATGAGCATGGCAATAGTTTTTTTATAAGTTTTTGAGCTGTATTTTACATAGTATTGTCTGCATAAATAAAAAGTTTTAAAGTTACATATAGATAAAACAGAGAATTGATTTCCTTAAGCGTGGGGAAAATTGTGATACTTAAACTAAGGCTGTTAATATATTAAAATTAGGTCTTGACAGCATTTTACATACCTTTAAAAATATCTTCTGAGTAGTAGCATGTTTATGTAAATAACATATTCTTAAAAGGGTTGGAAACCAGAACACCTACAAAGATAGATGATAAAACAATACACTACAAAAGAACAGCTAAAAGAGAATTTGAATTCTGTTATCAGCAAATGTATTTATTGACAACATTGGAGGCAAGCCAGTTCATACTGGTCAAACACTTGCCTGACTTGTTTGTGTAAAATAAGCCATTTATAGTCTTGAGTTCATAGTTAAACCTTCTAATTTCCATATTAATGACTGGGTGAAATCATGGGCAGAGCTTCCTTTTGGTTTGAAATTTGGGTAGTGGTCTCCTGACTTCATCCCTTGGGTGGTATGGAAGCATCTTCATCACTGTTAGACTTATGCCTTTTCTTTGGTCAATGACATGACTTGTCAAACTTGCAAAATCTTGGCTTTAACTCTGCAAAATCTTGGATCTTTACCATTTCATCCTATTGAAGTGTCTGGCTTACCTTAATTTAGGACTTCTAATACATGGTACACTTGTTTCTACAATTGCTACACAGTGCATACCAGAACAAAGCAACTCCATCACTTCATGCTGTTTCATGAGTTAAGCAATCTTGCTATGCAAACAACTTTGCAAAGCAGAATTAGAAATTTCACAACACTAGGATTTTTGGTCCCTTTTCTCTTTCAATACAATTTTAAGTAGATTTTCATATTCATAAATACAGAATTTGCTGATAGATAATAGTAACTCTACTGTGTGTACAACAGACATACAAGCTACTAAATAAATGAGGCAAATCTAAATGATCACATGTGAATATGATAATATCTTCTAACATACAGGTATTTATGTAGTACTCTGAGATCTTCCATTTTCATAAGTCCTGTGGAATGAAACTACTCTGCTCTTTTTGCAAATGTGAAATTTAAGTGCAGAAAGAGTAACTAAATTCCCCAATGTTATATGAGAAATATACGGAAACCAAGGGAGATACTTTCCCAATTCTATGTTAAGGTCATGAAAATGAAGCTGTCTTTTGTGCAGGGCTGTCAGTAATACAGAAAACAAGTAGTCCACATTCATTTTCATTTGCAAACTTTTGTATTTAAAAAGGACAAAATACTTTTGAAAATTACTTCTTGAAATAGTAGTTCAGGCTGTTTTTGGAGGATCCACCTTAATCTCTTAGCAGTTCAGGTGTTTTTTGTCATATTGTACAGACTAGCATCATTAGAAGGCTAACATGCATTTGTATTTCATATGATACACACATCTTAAAAGAATTATTGAGGAATTTTCTATATATGTTAAGTCAGGTAATATTTATGACTGGATTCTGGGGTAATGTGGGGGAGTGTGGAATGTGTGTGAGGTGGGTGGGGGTGGTAGTGGGGCATGATAGTAATTCAGGTAGATCTCTATCTGTTCACACTAAATTTATCTCAGAAGAACTTTGTGAAGACATGTCAGTCCCCTTCCCTGATCTCCTCGATCTAGAACTGAACACTTCATTCTGAACTTGTCTTCTCAATTTAATAAGATGATAGTGTAAACATGACTCACAATTTGAAATAATATGAAGTACTTCAATGAGAGCTGTACAATTTGTTAGTTAAATATATTGATATGTATGATAATTTACAAAATAGAACATGTATAGCCTATCAGCTAAAATAACATTAATCATATTTTATTTTTAGAATTGTTTCCTTACATGTTTTACATGTAATTAAATATAGATTTTCCTACCTGAGGATTACTGTCTTTTGTCTTATAAAACCTTTATTTCAGTCACTTTTTATTTACCAAATTTAAACATTCAAGCTGACAGTTTTTATGCAAAGCTATTTGCCTTGATTTGAATGTTAAAGTTTCAGCTAAAACTGTTCAGTCATATCCTAGGTGAAGCTTGGACAAAATATATTGTTTTGTCCATGTTGCTTTTTTTAAGCTATGCAGGTTTTACTCAAGATATGCTATTGCTTCTGTCACTGGAAGACAGAGTGATGTTTGACAAGGGCATGGTTTGGTATTGCTTAAATTTCTAGCAAAGTCTACAAAAGTTTGTAAGGTTATTTACCTCTGAAAATATTTGTGAACATGTCTGTAAAAACCTGTTAGAGGTATTTATCTGCGTAGAGGATACCCCACTATCCAAAGGCTGCTACATGTGACTATGCAGTCTTTTTGCCTGTATGCTAAGGTGACAAAATATTGTTAAGGGTGAAAAGATAACATTTTTTATATAAAACAAATAATTTATTGTTGATGTAACTGAAATATTGATTGTATAGGTAGAATACTGTTACTGGTTCGGATCCTTACACAGTATGAAAGAAAGCAAGTTTGCTGATGACACTAAACTGAGAGGTTATGTAGACTCTTGAGGGAGTAGAGCCCTTGCAGAGGGATACGGATAGATTAGAGCAGCTCTTGGTCTCACAATTTAAGAAGGATTTTAAGGTCTTTTAATGTATCCTGGGGAGGGCAACAAAGCTGGTGAAAAGGATGTAAAGCATATGCTGTGAGGAACAGCTAAGGAATTTGGGCTTGTCCGGTCTGGACCAAAAGAAGCTGAGGGGTGATGTTGTTTTGTGCAGATTCCTGGGATGGAGAACTGAAGATGGAGTTGCTGATCTCATCATTCTGGGATCCAGTGATAGCATGCATGAAGATGGTTCCAATGGTGCCAGGAAAGGTTCAAACTGCATACTAGGAAGCAATTTTTTACCTATAGAATGGTCAAACTCTGGAAAGGATTTCCTGGAGAGGCAGTTTGCAACACCTGAGAGAGGCTCTAGGTCCTAGGGGCTTAGCCTGTTACCTAGAGGGGTGTGCTCCCCTGGCTGTCCTCCACCATGTGGCCCCCAGGGAGCACACAAAGACCCACACAGGGACCACAGGAGAGGGATGAGAGAGAGTTTATTGCTCAAAGGTGAGGGTTTATAAGGGTTTTGGGGGGATCACAAAGCTACCAATGGTCACCAAAGGGGAATTTGGCTTTGTGCAAATAGGAACAAAGGATTAATAAATAGAAGGGAGTAAATAACATCCAATAAGAATACTTCTCATAACTTCCTTCCAGAACACCAGATACATTCCTCAGGCATGAGATAACAGTTATCTTAGGGGATTTGGGGAAGGAGAAGAGTGACTTTGTCAAAAAGAACAGGGAATCCATTTTGTGCATTTAAACAACATTAAAACCCTCAGGTTTTAAGGCATTTGGGTTAGCTTCTTAATTTTCTTCACAAGTCCACTTCTGACAGCACTTTTTCCATTCCAGATATTGTAAGTTAAATGCTACAGTAGTTGATGTCCCAAGCCTGTCAGTGTTTAAGGGGTATTTGAGCAGTGTCTTAGTAACATGTTTTAAATTGGGATCAGCCCTAAAGTGCCTGAGCAGTTGGACAAGGAGATGGTTGTATGTGCCGTTAGATATTCAATTCATTTCAATTCCATTCCATTCTCATCACAGAATCACAAAATACCAGATTAGGAGGGGATTTAAAAGATCATCTGGTCCAAACTTTTATGTCAAAACCAAGACTGAATGGCACTCTAACCTTCTGAATTGTAGGTGTCCAATTTTGTGGAATCTATCACTTCCCTGGGAAGATTATTCCAAAGTCTGTTTGTTCTCATTGTGAAAAACATCTCCTCTTCTGTGTAAATGGACTGTCCCAGGAGAAATTTGTACCTATTGCCCTTCATCTTCTCTGTATGAGTCATTTTAAAAAGGTTTTACACTTTTATGCTGTGTATTCTTTTTAAAAGCAGTTTAAATATGACTTACTGTTGTCTGGGAATCATTAGCATTCAAATAGTGTTGTTCAGTTTGGCAAGCAGCCTACATGTACACAAACACATCACTGCTTACTACAGGAAAGATCACATGTTTAAAAATCTACTGCTTCAAAGCATATTAGCAGTAAATATAGCACCTGATCCCTCTCATCTCAACACAGTTAGTGAGGTTGTGAAAAGCTCAGCATTGAGGGCAGGTAATGCATCTGTTTTGTTTCATCTCTCTCTGGAAGTCTGTTCTGAAGTCTATATGAAACATTTTCCAGACTTCATGGGTTTCAAGTCTTCCCATGACACTCGGTCCTTGTAGGACAGGTCAGCTCATTACTGACATGTTGTATCATCACCAAAATATCTCACACAAATTGAACTTTTCATTTGCACTGGACCACAGTACAGTTCTTAGCCAGATATGCTGTTCTCTAGGCAGTTAAATGCCCCCCTGACATCCAATCCCATCAGATATCAGGAGCTAAGCAGGGCCAACCCCAGTTACTACTTGGATGGGAGACCTCCAGGGAATACTGAGGGCTGTAGGTTCTAGTCCTGAGGACTTCACTGTCACCATCCAAGCTTGCTCGGCCATGGCAGATGAACCTCAGGACTTAAACGGTGGGGCCAGTTCTGCGCACGCTGTGCCTCACCTAAAACATCCACTACACAGGCTCAAAGGACACACCCAGGTGAGTAGAGCCCTTCCCAAATCTTCATTTGCAAAGTTTAGTCATGCATACATGCAGTTATTAACTTCAACTTCCAAACGCAGGTGCTCACATTCAGCAAAGAGAAGACTGAAACGTGATGATTTCATAATAAATGCACAGATTACATCTCTATTGACATATTTTGACTTCACTGTCTTTAACCAACTCTTCAGACTGAAACTACAGTAGAGGATAGGAGAATCAGAGGGGACAGAATGCTGGCACTCTTCCTGTGGTAATGGACATCTGGATCACAATGGACAGATTTCCTGCAGTAATATGACACTTCTGGAGGATTTGAATGTGACTGATGGGATACCATCTGCTGACAAATTGAAGGGGCTATATTAAGATTGTTAAAAATATAAAACACTGAAACATGAAGCATCCAGCTGGCGGCCGGTCACTAGTGGTGTTCCCCAGGGGTCTGTGTTGGGTCCAGTCCTGTTTAACATCTTTATTGATGATTTAGATGAGGGGCTTGAGTCCATCATCAGCAAATTTGCTGATGACACCAAGCTGGGAGGGAGTGTCCACCTGCTGAAAGGCAGGAGGGCTCTGCAGAGGGATCTGGATAGACTTGAGAGATGGGCTGATTCCAATGGGATGAAGTTCAACAAGGCCAAGTGCTGGTTCCTGCACTTGGCCACAACAACCCCCTGCAGCGCTACAGGTTGGGCACAGAGTTGCTGGAGAGCAGCCAGGCAGAAAGGGACATGGCAGTACTAATTGACAGGAAGCTCAACATGAGCCAACAGTGTGCCCAGGTGGCCAAGAAGGCCAATGGGATCCTGGCCTGTATCAAAAATAGCATGGCCAGCAGGACCAGAGAAGTGATCCTTCCCCTGTACTCTGCATTGGTGAAGCCACACCTTGAGTACTGTGTTCAGTTCTGGGCCCCTCAGTTCAGGAAAGATATTGAGGTGCTGGAGTGGATCCAGAGAAGAGCAACAAGGCTGGTGAAGGGACTGGAGCAAAGCCCAATGGAGAGAGGCTGAGGGAGCTGGGGTTGTTTAGTCTGGAGAAGAGAAGGCTTAGAGGTGACCTCATCACTGACTAGAACTACCTGAAGGGAAGTTCTAGCCAGGTGGGGGTTGGTCTCTTCTCCCAGGCACTCAGCAATAGGACAAGGTGGCAGGGGCTCAAGCTGTGCCAGGGGAAATTTAAGTTGGAGATCAGAAAAAAATTCTTTCCAGAGAGAGTAATCAGGCATTGGAATGGCCTGCCTAGAGAGGTGGATTCACCATCCCTGGAGGTTTTTAAATGGAGATTGGACGTGGCACTGAGTGCCATGATCTAGTAAATGGACTAGAGTTGGACCAAGGGTTGGACTTGATGATCTTGGAGGTCTTTTCCAACCCAATCAATTCTATGATTCTATGATAAATTAAGGCTGTCACATCTTTTGCTTTTGTAATATATCAGAAAATATCAAAATTTAGGAAAAGGTGAAAAACACAGGACAACTGACTCTTTTGGCAGTTATTCTAAAGCCTTATCTAAGTAGAAAGTAAATGATATTGGAGGTGTGTGTAGATTATTCAAATGGGCAAATGTGTTTAAGAACAGATTGACCACAGCTGTAAATATTGAATATAATACGGATATATCTGGCTTTGTTACCTTCAAGGAAACATAACTTCCTCACTGCACTTGTAGTATGTAACTATATTACTACCTTTTTCAACTGTTATTCAGGAGAATTTCTGTTCTTTTCATTGTCACTTGCCACGTGAATGCATCCAGTGTAGACTTACTTCAAGGAACATGTTAAGTTAGTCTCAACCAAACTTTGACCATTTGATTTGTGGATGTCTGTAGAGTAATTAGGTGCACTTTAAATTTACTTTTTCTGGAGTATTTTCAATTCTTTTTAATGGTTGTTAAACATAAAGGCCCTATAAGTATGATTGTAGAAGGCCTGCATGCACACATACTTTGATTATGTGAAGCATAGGTCTAACTAACAAGAATTTCTGCATTTTAGGTGTGATTACTGTCTAGTTCTATTAAAGGTATAAAGAAACTCTTCTTTTAAATGAGTAAAAATACTAAGTGAGGAACTTGCACGAGCAGGAAATCCCTAAAACTGGACACAGTATAAATTTCAGCAGAGAGAAGCCCATTTGAAAGAAAACAACAACAAAACCAATATGCAATGCTAAAGCAGTTAGGAAGATAGTAGCAGTAAGTAGGAAGACAGAATTTTTGCCAAAGAGATGGCCAATTTACAATATAACAAAAATGTTTTCTAGAGAAAAACATTCTACAATAATTTAAGCTTCTAGAATCACACGGCAACCTACCTTTTTCCTCCTTTGTGTATTCAATAGGTAAAATTGGTTTACTGCTGAATAGTACTGTACCACATTTTGCCCATAGTACTCATACTGAATGCATTTCTCCTCTGAGACTTTTCACTAAAGCCAGTGTGACTCATTGTAGAGCAAAGAACTTGTTAACTGAGAAAGGATGTGCTAATTTTCCTTAATGTTTAGAAGACTATTATGTTTTTTAGGGCTCACTACCCATGGAAGATGGGGCAAGTAGCTCACCCATTAAACACTAAGTCTTGTCTATTGCAAGAATTTTGGGGGTTCTTCAGCAGACTTAACTGAAAGTTATGTCTTGTTTCACTTTAGTGCTGGTAATGAAAAAACCTTTGCTTTTCTTTACCTTCTTTTTCCTGATAACTTTGCATTTTAAAAATGGAAATCTGTTTCAAAAGGCATTGAAGTTAATCCAAGTAACACCACTTGTAGTGCAGAGATCATAAGCATTGTTTTGTATTATTTACTTATTTTTCTGTTTCTCTGAATAATTAAGATGTGTGAAAAACATAGTCACATAAACAATAGTTCACAAACTACTGACTAATTCATTGATTACTGCTGCTTTGAAATATGAGTACAATTTTTGCTGACACAAGTAAAATAATTTATGGACAACACTTTCCAAATTAACATTATAATGTATAACTTTATTTAAAAATCATATTACTATGTAAAATATATTAAATGGGCAATAGAATTCCTATCGCTAGTGCCCAGATATTTGTGTTATAGAAATTTACAGATATTTAAATATTTATAAAATGAGAGTTGAGAGAAGCACTTTTGAAAAGCAGTTAATAATGAATAGACATCAAGGGAACCATCATTATAACGGGAAAATGCTGTGCAATTCCAATAACTTTCCTGGTGCAGAAGCAGGTCATCGAATATAATTAAAATCAGTCAAAAATAAACTGAAAAATTGAACTCCAAAAGCCCATCCTTTGCCAGCAGCTGAAGGCAAAGGAAAGAGAAGTGAGAACCTTGAAAATAGTAATGAATTGATAAGCCTTCCTGCCTGCAACTTGTAATTCATTCTGTCAGATTTTAGTATCAGTTAAACTAGATTAATTGAACAATCACTGTTTCTCTATCTTAAATCTTTATTCAGTCCTTTTCTTATAGGTTTTGATGATAAATGAAAGTCTGATCAAGTCAAAATTAATTTCCATGCTTGCTCATTTCTTTTAAATAATTCTGTTAAGTACATTAGCTAGGCACAGGCAAAATCAAAACAATTTAAAGACAGAGATAAACATTTTTATTTAACATTTTTTTGTGTTCTTTCAGGGACGTTTAATATCTTTTTATGCAACAAAGGTAGATATCACCTGGAAAATGAAGTATTGTCATCTTCATCTGCCACTAGAGGTTCCCATGGTGAAATGAAGGATAAGGAGAATCATTTGTAATGTAAGAGGGCTAGTAAATTTATCGCTGCTTTATATGCTCAGATTAATGTGGATATATGTAAACTGTACCACAAGGACAGAACCAATTTACTTTAGATCATTTTATTTTTTATAATAATAATGTTTTAATGAAGCTAAAACTTTCCTGCTGTGACCTTATTATGTTTTTCAACATCAGCGGGAAATAGATTATGTTGAATTGTAACAGAGCTCATGAAGCAGCAGGAATTTGGAGGCAGAAGATCAATTATATTTTAGTGGTCAGTAAAGAAGTAGAAGAGGCAAAAGCCATGTAGATTCTGGGAAATTAACCCGTTGTAAAAAACAGTAAATCATTTTCACGTCAATCAGCATTACATCTAGAGTTCCTATAAGGGTTATGAAAGACATAGTAGTTTCCCAAGGTGGAAGTTTCCCCTTCAGTAGATATTTCAGGAGGATTGACATTATTTTATGAGTGAAGCAAGTAGGAAGTGCGATATTGAAAGACTGAATAAGATTTGTAACAACGTGACAGAATATTAATTTATTCTGTGGTAAAGAACCCCCTTTATGGAATTAAAAGTGGCCTGAGTTAAGAAATGTGCAATTTACTGCCTGCCATTCAATTTTCATCCATTATGAGAACCTGAAAGGTAAATAATAATGCACTCAAAATACAAATCAAACTTTTCCTCCATTGTAATTTCTTCTCCATCATCGACATTTGAAGCCTGTGCTTATGAGTTCAGAAAAAAACAAACTTTCAAGACAAATTTTCTTATAATTCATTAGATACTAAAAATGGTATTCTTAAGACCATTCATTCTTGTTGAAATTCCCAATTATTTTCTTTGTTGTTATATTCAATTTTAGATACCCTGTACATTAATATACTGTTAAAAAAACCAAACTAAACCCACACTCAAAAATACAAACCAACCCCAAAAAACACAAACCAAAACAAAAAACCCCCAAACAATAAAAAAACCAAACCAACAACAAACCCCAAAGTACTCCAAAATACATGCAAAGGGCGTCCACTACCCTGACTCATATTAAGTTGTGTTATGTAGGAAGGTTTTCTTGGATGTAATGCAAAGCAATAAATTTAATATTCATGGTAGAATTTCTTGTACCACTGATTTACATAAGGACTGTGTGCTCTTAATATATATTAACTCTATTTCTTTAAACTTATTTTGCATGATTCACAGTGAGACAGAAATTCATATGACACATGGAAGAATCCTAAACAAGTATATAGAAAGGTTGAATTGGTCTCCAAACCCTGAAGGGATTCTTTGGAATGAGGTGTATACCCAGTGTGCTTTCAAACAGATGTGGGCACATTTGTGATTGCTCTGGAGCAGACAGGTGATAGGGTAGTCAAAAGTCTTGGGAATGAATGCAGGAAACATATTATCATAATTTGACTCAGTCTGAATAACATTTAGCAGCTGAGGTACTCAGACTGAAGAGATGACAAGCACATTAGAAGTGAATCTGAAGTATATGCTAAGGTCTATCATACTCTTTGCACTCCCACTGTCTCAACCTGTGAAACACGACAGAGGGTATGAATGCCCCCATATATCAGCCACCTAAGTCAGGACCCATGAATTCCAAAGCAAGAAGAAAAATGGGTACAACATGCCTGTAATCAGAGTTTTCACGTTCACCCGTAAACTAGAGGTCATGCTGACTTATCCTCATAGAGGTAGGTGAAAGAATTCTCTTGTGCCATTACTCAAGGAAGCAGCCTTGGATGCAGCCTTGGCTGCTCTGTTTCTAGAGGGCTATCAAGAAATGGTTTGTGAGAAGTGACTGGTGCATACATTTTGGTTGTGAAGTCTCTGTTCTTTTCAGAAGTAATTTATTTCCATGACATACAGCCAGGCTCAACATTCAACATGGAAATAAAAAGAGATTCTAAATATCCCTCACCTCTTTACAAAGCGGAATCCTAAATATAACCTTGGTATCCTTTGGCCTGGAATGATCATGCAAGTGCCTCTTCATATTGTGCAAGATATAAAAGAATAAAATGGGATTACGTTTACCATTCTGATCTAAACCAAAACTTTATTTTCCTAGCTGTATTGGTGGTTCCAAAAAAAAAAAAAAAAAAAGAGAAAAATTTCTTACATAAGTCTTAAAATACTTTTGAAACTTGAATGAAACAGAAGAGTATGGTGCTTACATTTGAACATCAGTTCAGTATAAACCACATATTTTTCAAAGAAAATGGTCAATAATGACACTACTTTGGGAATATAATCAAGTTAAAGATAGTGGATCTCTGTTTACAGATAACATATCTCTGTTTATAACTTGGAAGTCTTTTGTTTTTTATTTGGTTTTCCTCTTCTTCCTTCCTTTTCTTCTTTAAATGAAAGCTTCTTTTTATGCATAAGTTTAAGTTTAGCTTTTACCCACAAGTCTCTATACTGCAAATTTGTGTTGAGAACTGAAAAATATCAATCTCAAATGTAGATCCAACTTATGGAGGACATGTTAACTAGATGCCCTAGCTTTATTATCAGTGAGGTGCTGCCTCTAACACAATTAAATTGATTATTAGCTACCATTATTATTCAAAATAACTTTTAAGTAATTTACTAACCAGTGCAATTTTGTTCTTTCTTTGATCTTCCGCTTAATTAAGAGAACTCATTCTGTGGTATCTCAAAGTTAAGTAAGTTTAGATAAGCTTTTTCAATGTGATTTAATTAAAAGGTATGACCATAAGTAAAATGTATCATATTAATGCGTTTGGGTTTTTTACATTTTCCAACTGAAATATTTTTTTACATTGATATACTGAGGTGTCACAAAAAAAATGTTTTCCAGCATTTCCAAATGAATTTTAAAGCATTCAGAAATAAAAAAATCACTTAGACATACTTTAAAGCCTAGTTCAGTACTGTAATAATAAGAATGCAGATAGAATTTTTTCTCGTTATATCAAAATGCTGAAAATATTATTAACTTACAGAGGAAGGAACAAAAAATTGATTTTAAACAAATTTACAGGGATAGTGGTATCTGACACTTTTGAATGATGACTGAGTTGATTTCAAGCAGTTTTGACTTTACAAGCATTAAATAATCCTTGCCTCTGTCTTGATAAGAAATGATTGACACATCAATTAACATATAATTACAAAATCACATTGAGTATTTTCCCATTCACATTTCTGTTTCCTTCTGTAAATGTTGAACTATTACTATACTTTACATATTTCTAAAGTACTATCTTTTCAACTGAAAAGTTGAGCTATTTATATTGAGCTAGTGCTAAAGACTGTTATTCAACCTGTACCTTTGAATTCTAATTTGAAGCCTTAATATATTATGATATTTTTTCATGTTGCTTTATCACATTTGTCAACCAAATGGAAGAGACACTGCTGAGACCTCAGGCCTTTAAGTGGTCGTTTGTCTTATTTCTCTCTTTACACAGACTATTATTAAACTTCCTAGGAAGCATCAAGTAATTTTCTGTATTGAAATAATCAGTGTGTGCTAGTTTAATAAAGCTCACTTGGTACATGACAAAAAATGTTTGCAGGTGCATAAAGCAAGATTCATTCTAGGATATTTAAAATTTTTGATTTGCAATTATAATATGTTAAGAATTTAAGACCCTAGGAAATAATGAAATATACACATTGAAATATGTTTTTAAAATATTTAATATATTAACTCACTTTTTCTATATGATACTAGAAAAATAATCGTTTTTTAACACACGGCTTTTTAACTGAAACCTGATGCTTCATTTTCTGTGTAATCAGTAAACACAGCATAATAGCGTCACAAAAAAGTATAAAAGAACTATTTGAAGGTTTTGGGGTTTTTTCAATCACAACAATTTATTAAAAACATTATTATGACTCTGCATACTTTCCTCACCATGAAAATAAACAATTTTCTAATTTACATGACTAGAAAAAATTGTTCACAAATATCATTCAAATTAACTGCCATTAAGATTTTAGTTGGCATTTTTGCAAGGCAAAAAATAGATGTGAACAATTTTTTTTTTATTGTAATAAAGTGTGTAGCTGGCATGCAATTTCAACTACCACTGCTCTTCCAGGAAAATCAATGGTTTTGTCAATGAGTGTCTTGTTGTATTGGTCAATATTATCAAATTGTAAATTTTCTCTATTTATGGAAAAAAAGACAATATTATTTGTTATGCTTAAGAATTATCTGTTGTCTCACAATATATATTATTATTTTCCTTCATATGCATCCTTGCTATTCTACATTTCCAAAGACTTTGTTCCTAGTCCAAAATAGGGTAAGGGGCTATTCCCAAGGATGAGACAAGGTGATTTTCAGTTTTGGAAAAGTGGAAAAAGAGAAATTAATCTCCAACTGTGAGCAGTAAATTCTTAAAAATACTTGTTTACAAGTACTTTCATTTTCATTCTACTATGATTCTTCACCAGATTTATTTTCAGTGCCTGATGCAGAAACTTCCTCGAAATTGAAGAAAACCCCTTAATCCACCATCTTCTCCTCAGTCTTGAAATGTTCTCTTAATAGTGATTTCCTCTTAGAGTGGTTTAATATTTTCTGTTGATACAATTATTCGAAGTTTTCAGGCTCTTCATTTGTACGATTTGGTAAATAAAAACTAGCTATCAGATTAGCCCAGCTTAAAATCATACTAATAACTTAATGAGCAAAAAATAAACTGTAAATACATTAGTAGTAAGAGAAAAAGTAAGTAGAATATTAATTAATTCTCTAAGGAATCACAAACCTATTAACACAGAGATGAGAGAGAAGAATCGCTGAATATCTTTGTTTTCCTAAAAGTCCACTGCAGGGATTGTCACATTAGATTGTCAGCTCAGAGTACAATGGATAGGGAACAGTTTGAGACTACTTGGAAAACAATAGGCTTTTTCAAATATTTCACATATTCATGCATTCATTAACACCTATCTTTGAGAACATGGAGACAACAGATCAGGTTCCAGAAGACTGAAAAATTATGAATGTATTGTCACGTTTTTAAAAGGAGTAGTAGAAGAATTATGAACAAGCAACAACTTTGGTTTTCAGAAAAACACTGGGACAGAAAATAAAACAAACTGTATTTGCATATCTGGAGGAAAACAAGTAGAATAAAAATGGCCAACTTAAATGTATTCCAAGCATATCATATCAAAATGACTGAATTTCCTTCTAAAGCAGACTAACAAAACTTTCAGAGAAAGAAGCAGGTATGTGTCAGTATCAATACTGTTCTAAGGCTTTCACCATTGTCTTGTATAATGTTTATACAAGTTGAATTAGAAAGCATGATGTAATTTAAGTGAAAGTTTCATAAGAAAGATGAAAATGTTCTTACATAACTTTAAAAGAGAATAGCTATTAGTGGCTTACTATCAAGTGGTATGTCATGTGAAGTTGCTATAGATCAAGCAATCTTAACTAAAAATAGAGAAAAAAGGTTTTTACATGTTTTACATGTTTATGAATACTGTAGCAAAGTGTCTTGGGTTTAGAGTAGGCCTAAATTTAGGCTTTGATTTTTAGAGCAGGCCTTGGATTATCAGCTGACTTGAGCTGGGTCAGGTCAGCTGACACTGAATTCTACTGGCCAATGGTATTCCATACCATATTCTGATGTCATCTCAGTATAAATACGGTGGAGGGGGGGTGCTTGTCTCTTTTCTTCATGGATACTTGACTGGGAAGGATGTGTGTGTTGTTCTGGGGAGCCAGGCCTCACTGTCGCTCATCGCTACTTTCGCTGCTGATTTGATTCAGGAAAGTAAACATACTATTGTTAGTTTTTCTCCTCTCTTGCTGGATGCCTCATGGGAGATGTATTTTGGAGTGTTTTATGGGCTGGAGTGGTGGAATCTGTATATTGGGTGGGTAACTTGGTGTGGAGTTATTGTTTCTATTTACCCTTTTATATATGCATTATATTGTAGTTTTACCTTTTAATTTTCCTTTTGCTGTGTAAATATAAAAGGTTTGCCTTTTTAAGTTTTAGTTTCCCAGTTTTTTTCCCTTCTCCCTCCCTTTCCCTTGGGGGCCGGAGTCTCTGACTCTGTTGGGTAGTTGGCATTTTGCCAGTTCAACTGAAAAACACAAATGTTGAATTTAGTCTACGTAATATTGTGCTTTAGCATAAATAAAATTTAAAAAATCACATTTAGAAATTAAAAGCTCTAGAAATACATAGTAAGGAATACCTGTTGATAGATGAAGTACTGACATAAGCTCTGGAAATTGACGTTTGGGAAAAAGGAGAGATGTGTGAAAAGCCTAGAGGAGCACAAGATGAAGATTATTATAACTCCAGAAAACTTTGGAACACTTAATGGATAAATATCCTTGGCAGCCAATTGGGAGAGGAGAGGGCATTGCCAGGGACATTTAAGTGTACAATGAACAAGAGTGGCCAAACAGGGACATGGCACAGCAGTGAGGGTGTCATAACAGTTTGAACAACAATTTGTGCATTCGGGATGAGCAGGAAGGGCTACTCTCTGACCACCCAGGAGCAGCCAATAGATGCAGCAGACCCAGTAGCTGGTAAGGAAGAGCAAAGAGACCTTTCAGCCCCAGACTTATCAGCAAATTAGTTTAAGCTTCCTTAATTATGGTGTTGAGTCTCTGTAAAGCTCAATCCCATGTAGCGGCAGCAGTCACTGAACTAGCCATGTCAAAGTCCTCCAGACAGACAGACCTGCTGGCGACAGATGCAGCTCTCCAGGTCACAGATGACCGGGGTGCCAGATGCCTCTTCATGAGGCTGGGGCAGACAAACACTTATTTTGCAGAAGGTGTGTCATGTTTGACAAGCTGTGTCACCAGGTGAAGAAACTATGGGAAAGTTACCAGGCTTCATAGTATTCCAGCAAATGAGCAAGAGAGAGACTGATTATGATCTCAGGGTTCTCAGGAGTCTTGAGCCTTCATTGTAGTGGAGAAGTAGGAGAAATCAGAGTCCTACAGGATAATTAGCCAGAGGACTGTTATTCAAAGGTCTGTTGAAGATAAAGGCTAGTAGCTGGTCACTGCACATATGAAAAGGAATGTTCCTCCTCAGAATTTGACAAGTGGGACTGGCATTTTCTACAACAGGTAGGAGGCTCTGAAACTAGAAGACCAGACAACTAAAGAGGTGAGCAAAGGTCCTTCTGGGGTAGAGGGGCCTCCTAAAATAACACTACCTGTACCATGCATTAAGGCCTCCTTTATCAGGAGGAAAAGAAGAATAGTTGCAATATGAGACTCCCTTCTAAGGGCGATGGAGGGCCGTATTTGCAGATCTGACCCAACTCACAGGGAAGTCTGCTTTCTTCTGGGTACTCAGATAAAGTACATTACTGGAAAACTCTCCAGTCTAGTAAGGCTCTCTGATTACTATCCCCTATTGGTTATTCCAACTCACAGCAATGAAATAGCAAAGAGAAGTCCAAGGGTTTATCAAAAGACTTCATGACCCTGGGATGATTAGTTGAAGGGTCAGGAGCACAGGTAGTGATTTCCTTGATCCTTCCAGCAAAAAAGAATAATATTGATAAAAATAGGCTGACCCCTCAGGTCCTTGAGTGGCTCCAAGGTTGATGTAACTGGAAAAATTTTGTATTTTTTTAACTTGGGATGATCTACTCAACACCTGGTCTACTGACACCTGACATGAAGCACCTGTCTCAGAGGGGAAACTGCTCTAATGCAGGCACTAGTGGGGCTGATTGACAGAGCTTTAAACTAGTTTGCAATGGGCAAAGGAACAAAACCAGGCTCACCAGTGATGAGTGATAGGATGGTAGACCAAAACTTGAAGAAACAAGCATTAATGAGAGCCCTTAATCTGATTTGTGAGGTTTTGGCTACAATGTACCACACCTGAAATGTTTCTACACTAATATATGCAGTGCGAGTAGCAAACAAGAGGATCTTGAAGCTTTGGCCCAGTCCCAGAGATTTGACATTATTGGTTCCAGTGAAATCTGGTGGGATGAGAACTGTGACTGGAGTGGTGGAGGGATGACACTGTGTGTAATAGAAGCATTAGAATATATGGAGTTTACAGCTGACAATGGCACAGTTGAGAGCCCCTGGGTAAGAATCAAGGGCCAAACAAATAATCCAGATGTCATAGTAGGAGTCTACTATAGACCTGTCAACCAGGATGGTGATGCCAACAAATTATTCTTTGAGGAGCTATGTGCCACTTCCAAGTCAACTGCCTTTGTCCTTGCGGGGGACTTTAACTTGTCAGAAATTAACTGAGGGCATCACACAACTTGTAGAACCCAGGCCATAAAATTCCTGAAAATGCTGGATGACAACTGCATGCAACAGGTCCTAAGGGTGACAACTAAGAAAGATGCTCTCCTTGATCTGCTGCTTGTCAACAGAGCAGATCTTGTGAGTGACCACGGCTTTGATGAGTTTAAAATCTCTGTTGACAGGGGGGAAAGTGCCAGCAAAAACTCAACTCTGGACATTAAGAGAGCAGACTTCACGCTGCTCAGGGAATTAATAATCTAGGTCCCCGGGAAATGTTTTTTTGCTGGGGTCCCTAAGTGCTGGTAACTTTTTTAAACATCACCTCCTAAAGTCACAGGAAAAGGAATTCCCAAATGTCAGAGGTCAAGCAGGTGAGGCAGAAGGCCAACTTGGCAGAAATGTGAATCTTCTCTTGGAAATTAGGCAAAAGAGGAAGGTGTATGCTCAGTGGAAACAACGTCAAGTGCCATGGAAAGAATTCACAGATGCTGCTTGCCACAGTAGGGAGAAAACTCATGCAGCCAAAGCTTAAATGGAATTGAAACTGGCCAGAAATATGGGGAGATTGATCAACTCTCAGTTGACCCTGAAAGTGTGTAAGGATCTGCTGCTCCAGCTGGATCCCTACAAATCTATGGGGCCTGAAGAGATTCATTTGAGAATCCTCAAAGAGCTGACTGATGTCAACACAAAACTACTCTTGATGATTTTTGAGAGATCTTGGGAATCTGGAGAGGTTCCAACTGACTGGAAGCTGGGCAATGTTGTCCCAAATTTCAAAAACTGCAAGGACAACCCTGGAAACTACAGGCCTATCAGTCGGACTTCAGTGCTGGTAAAGTTATGAGATGGATTATTCTGGGAGGTATTGAAAAACACCTGCAAGAAACAGAGTCATTGGTCACAGCCAGCATGGCTTCATGAAAGCAAAGTCCTGCTTATCAAATGTGATTTCCTTTTAAAACCTGATTTTAACTACGTAACCCTATTTGATCAAAGGAAGCCAGTTGATGTAAACTTTCTGGACTCCAATAAAGCTGAAATACTGTCTCTCACAGAATCCCTTTGGACAATATGTCCAGCACACAGCTGGATAAACACATCATGCAGTAGGTGAGCATGGGCAGAACACAGAGGGAAACAGTGAAAGGTATAACATCAGACTGGAGCCCTGTCACTAGTGGGGTTCCACAGGGCTCCGTCTTGGGCCCTGTGCTCTTCACCATCTTCATGAATGATTTGGACACAGGACTGAAGGGATACTGAGCAAATTTGCAGTTGACACTGAACTGTAAGGAGCTTTTGACTCCCTTGAAGGCAGGGAGGCCCTGCAGAGAGATCTTGACAAATTAGAGGACTGGGCAATCACCAACCATATGAAGTGCAATGAGGGAAACTGCCAGATTCAGAAGCTGGGATGGGGCAACCCCAGACCTACGGAGAGACTGGGGAATGAGATGCTGGAAAGCAGTGCCATGGAAAGGGACCTATGGGTCCTGATGGATGGCAAGTTGAAAATGAGTCAGCAGTGCCCTGGCAGCCAAGAGGGCCAATCATGTCCTGCGGGACAGCAGGCACAGCATCACCAGCCGGTTGAGGGAGGGGATTGTCCTGTTCTGCTCTGCACTGGGGCAACCGACCTTGGATATTGTGTGCCATTTTGGGCACCACAATATAAGAAAGATATTAAGCTCTTAGACGGTGTTCAAAGGGGGGTAATGAAGATTGTGAAGGGTCTTGAGGGGAAGCTGTATGAGGAATGGCTGAGGGCACTTGGTCTGTTCAGCTGGGAGAAGAGAATGAGGGGAGACCTCATAGCAGTCTACAACTTTCTCAGGAGAGGAAAAGGAAGGGCAGGCACTGACTTCTTCTCTGTGGTGACCAGTGACAGGACCTGAAGGAATGGCCTGAAGTTGTTTCAGAAGAGGGTTAGGTTAGATATTAGAAAAAGGTTCTTCACCCAGAGGGCGATTGGTAACAGGCTTCCCGGGGGAAGTGTTCACAGCACCAGTCCTGACAAGAGTTGAAGAAGGACTGTCAGGCACATGGTGTGACTCTTGGTCCTGTGCAGAGCTAAGGTTTGAACTTAATGATCCTTGTGGGTGTCTTCCAACTCAGCATATTCTATGATTCTGTGAAAAGAATGAAACACTTGGAGTTATGTTTTCTTAGAAAAAGGGCTGTTTAAGAACTGATAACACTCTCCAAAAACTGGTAGCCTGCTCCAAAAAGAATAATCTGATTTTCCTGTCCATGGTGGCTAGAAGAAGTAATAAGATTATATGTGAGATTTATATTGGAACATAAATATAATTTTAGTTATAAATATACATTGGGCTGGCTGTGGAATCTTTGTAATTTAAGACCGGTAGCAAAAAAACCAAAAAACAAAGTCAAAATGCAACCATACAAAAAAACAAAAAGACAAAAAAACCCCAAAGCAACCAAAACCTACCATTGGTCTGGCTGTGGAATCTTCGTAATTTAAGACCATTAGCAAAAAAAACCAAAAAACAAAGTCAAAATGCAACCATGCAAACAAACAAAAAGACAAAACAAAACCAAAACCAACCAAAACCTACCAACCAACCAAACCCCTCAAACATGGATTACATAGTTACTACTGTCCTAGGAAGAATTGCTTCCAGACTTGTTTTCTGTTACTGGTCCTCCAAGTTGCACTAAAATAGTCTTTGCTGATAATTTCATATAGATAGTCAAACACTTTTTGTTTTGGTTTGTTTTTTTAAAGAAAAAATATAACTGATAGAACAATTGCATAATATCGTAATATTATCAAACAGTATTTTTTTATAAATAGTTCAAGATTATTTTAACTCATCAAAGAAACAGACTTTCAGTTTTGCATGGGACTTTCAGACTGTCATTTATGTGCTATTATATTTGCATGCATTATGTGTATAAACGACAATACATTTTGAGAGAGTGGATCATGAAATATATTTAATTTGATGCTAGACTACCTTCTGTAGCAGTTTTCATTTATTAATATATTTATAAACCAACTCTAAATAAATTTGCATATATTTGGAGGAGCAAAAATCTTTACAATTTTTTGATTGCTAAATTAGAAAGAGTTCTTATCCTTCAAAATTGCAAACTTGTTCTTAAAACTCATTAATCAGGATGTTAGCCATCCGTAGCAGAATTTTATGAAAAACACCATACTAACCACACATTTGACAGACATGCTTCTTCAGGTAGAAAACTGCCTCCCTTGTTTAATTTATAATGAGCAAAGTGTGTGCGTCAGCACTCAAAGACTACTAACATCTGTAGAAGCAGAAGCTGAACTTTGCATTTGGGTTGGATATTTATTTCTAAAAGATAGCTAAAGAGGAAAATTATTGTTCCCAGAATGCTAGCTACAACAAATGCTTTGGAAATAGGCCTTTCTTCTTTGATGGTGCAGTATTATGTGACTATGTAATGTACCAGACAGAAATTTCCCTGAGATGGCTTTTAACTCTTGTTATGGAAAATGGTCTACCAATTGACATAGGAAAGTTATTTTCTGTCTCCTTGTCAGAGTTTCTAAATCTGTTAAATGGAGGAGATAATTCTGTACTGTGTTTATTTACCTTTTAAGGCATTTATGCTTTATTTTGACTTTAGCCAGCCTGGAGGTAAAGGTAATACTGACCACTGGGTTGATATCTTATTGATTTGAATGGCCACCAGTTAGGGAATCTATAAAGCATCTTCTGAAATCTTATGTTTCTTATAAGTTGATGTATCTTGACATCAGGTGAACAGTCCATTTGCCATAATTTCTACACTAAATTGATTTGCTATTAGTCTTTTCTCTTATAATATAATTAGTAAATATTAATAACCACTGTATTTCCAGTTTTATGCATGACAAGACTGTTCCTAGAACAAATCCTATTTAGTGCATAAATAAGAAGGTAGCTGGATTTTGAAAACTGACTTATACGCAAATCAAAAGTTTTAATAGGCAATCTGGTATCTAGATCATTTGAAAAAGAGTTTCATAGATAACATTTCCATTTTTGTTTTAAATATGAGGTAGACAATACAAGTAAAAATGTTAGTGTAAGAATTGGGGGGGGGGGGGAATGGTAAAGTATTTGGCATGCTTTGGAAGTATCTTATAGTGCTAATACTGATATTAAATCCTCATATGCTTTTTATGGACTGTAAGAAAGAGATACAGAATTCAGTTCCAAGAAAAAAAAAAGTCTTTAGATATTCAGGAAAAAACCCAAGGAAATTATGCCTTAAAAGCAGTTAGTTTTGCAAGAACTGATTGTTTTAAACTGTAACTTTAAACTTTCAAAATGTAACTGTAAAGAACGCATGGAATAAATCTATACTGAATCACTTTTTAAGGGAACAAAATTGCATAGAAATCCAGACCACTGATTTTAAGCTGGCAGTTTTCATATGTATATGCATTTTAATTTCACTGCTTTAACTTGTGAAAGAATATTCTTTAACAAATATCTACTAAATAGATTGTATTTTTGACAAATCTGTCCTGTCCAGCCCTTCCTGAAATGATAACTGTGAAAAAGATGATATAGTGGATAGAACATTTTAGTTTTATTGAATCTATAATCTAATCTGGATGTTTATAATCAAGCACTTCACTGAATATGCACTCAGATAAATAATATGTCCTGAGTTTATGAAGTTCAGAACACTAGATGTCTTAAAATGACTGTCTTTGGTGGTGAGGGAACACCAAAGTTAAAAATAAGACATATGTACAGAGACCAAAACATGGTCAGTAGATAGCTGTTTCTCTCTGACACTGCTTTCTCCTTTTTTCCATTCTGTAGCTTGGAGAGCAGAAAAAATTCTTGTCTGCATGGGTAAAGTTTCTGCAATTGCAGAGAGAAAAGTCTTAGTTTCTGAAAGCACACACGTGCAAAAAAATTAAACAGAATTCAATGCTAATTTTTTTCTCATAATTTGGGAATTAAATATCTTCAAAGTTTCAATATATTTAAAGAAAGCAAAAACAATGTTAAGAGATTGGGAAATCTTATTGTGTGTGTAATATTGAATTATAATTAATTGGATGAAGCCAGAATACCTCTGCAAGGTACAGGCTGAATTAATCCTTCTCCCTATTTGTACTGCTTTCTCATGTATTCTACTGGGAGATGACACTTAGATTGACATTTTTTGCTTTCATCCTTCTCAGATTTTGGACCATATTGTTCACTTAGTGTTTATTTTCTTTCTGTTTTACAACAGTTAGATCTTTTACTATAGAGGCAAATACAGTGTGTTGACAGAAAGATTTCTCTTCGTACCAAGTAGGGAAAATGAAAAGACTAAACTGGGATGAAACACAGGTGCTAAATGGTATAGATTTAACATACAGAATAAACTGATTTATGTATTTATATGTAACAAATTGTATATGCTGTTGTCTTTTTTCCAAAGACAGATCAGAAAAAAATATTTTTTAAAAGTGTAGCATGCAAACCATTGAAAAACATTTGTGAATTGCAATTTGTAAAGAAATCATTCTATGATCAACTTTGCAGTTGTGATTCTCCCTGTTAAGGCAGTTAGTGGATGTTTTAACTGATTCCATTGATTTAATTACTCAATATTTATGTTCAGATTTCATTTTAATTTTAAAATTACATGAATTTAGTGTCTAAATTCATATGCAAGTTTGCTACAGTGTAGCTGTGTTCCTTGCATTGGATTCTACTTCTAGAATCTGCATTTGATTTTTGCACCTCCTCCTTCCATTGGATTCTGCTAATCAATATGGTGTAGTGTGTGTGCAATGCATTACTTACATTAACAAATGGAATAAAGAAATCAATTTAGAGGGAAGAGAAGTGTGAGAGAAAAGGAAGTAGTAATTCTAAAATGTTTTTCTAAAATGTTTTTCTATTCACTTACACTTGTGCATTTTTCACTTGTCTACATTTTAGGCTTCCTCGCCATTAAGACACAAAAGTTCTGATGATTTATTCGTCTCTATCACCATATGAAACCAATGGAACTTAGGTATCAAGATATTTTTAAAGTCCTTATACAAAATACATAGTTATCCACACTTTTTATAGTCAGTCCACTGTATCTGTGCTGTTTTTAAAATGGATCCCTGTGCATAAGTACAACTACAATATAAACAGGAAACCCTGTGAAGACAAGCAGACCTGAAAGTTGAAGCAGCTTTTCATAGACCTCCTAAGACACCAAGAAAGTGGGACATGAAAAATAAGTTTAGATAGAGCAATCTCTTTTACAGAGGACACATGTCTTTTATCTAAGTGATTGGAGAGGCAAAACATAGATTCAAAAAGAGCCAATATATGATCTAACTTCACCTTTGTAGATATAGGAATAAAAGTTTGATTATGGATGCAAGGACTGTGTAGAACTTTAATCACACCACTTGAAATTATGACACACAATACTCAAAATAAAATGAGTTATTTCAATAGGTTAAAAAGCAAACATTGTTTTTTATGTTTCCATTTTTCCAAAAAAATTTTATCATAGTGTTCGGCCCATGGGTTTAGTTTTTCTCCACTGAGATTAACTGCATAAGGATTTCACAGGACAAAAAATTACTCTTTCAGAATATATGACAGTGCCTAGGTTTTGATTTGGCTTCCGAGCCCCAAGCTGCCTCTCCCTCTCCCTCAGCTCCTCAAAGAGGGGAGGGAGTGAGGGGAACAGAAGAGGGCAAAAAAACTTGAAAGAAACTGATTTAAATCAGGGTATATATGTATATTTCCAAACGTTTACAATTATATATATACAATCTGCACCCACAATAGGAAAACTCCCAGGAGAAAAGAAAAAGGGAAAGGTTTGGGAAGGGAAGGTTTGGGAAGGGAATGTTTGGGAAAAGGAAAAACAGGGACATAACAGAACAAATAGTTACAATCAGACACACCAACCCACTTCCCAAACAAACAGTACAACACAGCCGTACTAACAACCCTCAAGAGGCCAGCACCTCTCACGCTCTCTCTCACCCTCTCACGTTCTCTCTCTCTGATCTCCTGCGTAGCTCCGACAAGTAACCGAAACAACGAACTCTCTGCACCAGCCCTTGTTGGAAGAAGAAGAACCACAACTTCCTATCTCTCTCTCTGTTATACTCCCTTGTGTCTTGGGTTGAGCTGGCAAGAATTGACTTCTCTAGAATGATTTGTAGTTAAAATGGTAGAATTTGTGTTTACTGGGAAGTTATTTCTTCAGAGACAGACTTAAGCAGAGAGAAAAGCTAAGAACAAACATTTTACTTCCCTAAGATAACATGATGTTAAGCCGGTGCTCCGGGCTTGGGCCTCCCCATCTCTCCTGGGACAGCAGAGTGTCTTGCTGGGACCACAGCTGTGAAGCAACTAACTAAGCCACACCCACACACCAGCTCTTACCCCTTTTGAGGTGATGCAATATGGTATGGAATACAATATTATTGGCTAGAAGAAGTCAGCTGTGAGCTAGCTCAGCCCAGCTCAAGTCAGCTGACAATTTTAGGCCTAATCTGAACTTTAAAACCTAAGTTTAGGCCCACCTGGCTAAACCCATAACACCTTGTCACATGGAAGGACAAAAAAAAACCAAGTGGGGAATACCAGGGAAATGGGCCTTTCCCTAGTTACACCTGATTACTGGTTCAAAACTATCACAGACAGTCATAGAAAAGTCACTAGATACATAGAAAAATAAAGAATAAAACACTTTTATGCTTCTATCCTTTAGAAAACCAAAATTAAACCTGTCTCAGACTGATATTCATTCCTAATTTTTATTATTGTTCCAAGTAAATGTAGTTTCAGTAAAAAGATAACTGTGAGTTGGTGTCGTTCAGATTAAATTATGTGAATCTGCAACTGCATGTGCATAATTTTTTTTAACGCATTTACTGGTAGTTGATGAATGTCTTAAGGCTTTTAGATGATAATTATTAATAGATTTCAGGAGAATGTGGTGGCATTTTGAGTAAAATCATAGGATTCCCTCATATTGCCAGATTTCTGAAAATTCCTTGTTCTGTTTTAAAACCAGCATTTTCACGTAGAATACTTTGTCTTAGGAAACAAAAATCAGAGTGACTCAGAATAGAATGCATTTGAGAAGTTTGGTAGATGAGTAGGCTTCCTGTTACATACACACCCATCCAAACCCCAAAATATGTTAAAGAAAGGGTGTTTAATGTCTCACAGAATCAAAGGTCCCCAAAGGGTATTTTTGTCAATGTAATAGAAAAGACCTGTGTGAATGACACCAAGTTAGTTCTGATGGAGCTTTTAGTAGGCTTTTGCAAAGATACTGGGAAAAGTACAAACATCCTCAACAACTCCACATTGAGAATGTTGAGATTGTTTATAGTTTGGTAATTTGTGCATAAATAAAAAGTGCCTAGAATTAATGCATCATGTGTTCAATTGTGTGGAAACAGATTTTAATCCAATTAAACATTCAAACATATTTTAAAGTTATTTTGCCAGACCAGACCACAGTACTTAGCACCTCGTTGAATTATGAGTTTATGATTACTAAGAAAACAAATAGCTATAGCAACACAGAGAATAGAAGGCAAATCAAACATTGTCCTTGATTTTAAAGCAAATGCAGATAGAATGAAAATACAGTTATGCAATTGAAATACCTGGTGGTATATCTGGTCATTAACATACTGCATGTGATTCTGTTTCTTCTCTGTGCTTTGTATAAAAACAGAGAGAAAATGATCAAAGACATGCTCTAGGAACTAACAAGAAAATAAATACATTGCACCATTGTGGTAGTTTTGGCTTTAGTCAGTGTAGGCCCCATTTAGACCTCAGTTTTTAGGAGGCCTCAAAGGATGTGACACAGATTGGAGGGGTCAGGCATCACCTGACTTAAGAAGCCAAAGAGGTATTTCATATAATCTGACATCATCAAGAAGTGTCAAGGGGTATAATAACAGAAGGAGGAGGAGTTTCTGTCTCTTTTCCGTCCCTGCTCCTGACCAGGAGGGTTCTTACTGCCCTGACTCCTGAGATTAGGCCCCTGCCGCCATAAGCACTGCTGTTTACCTAGGGAGGTGGACATCTTCCTGTTAATTTTCTTTCTCCCTTGCTGGAAGGATTTCTCTTGGGAAGAGTTTTTGGGAGGTTTTCTGGGATTTGGGTGGTTTGGAATCTGAGTTATTAGCTGGGCGATCTCAGTGAAGGTGTTGTTATTTTTCTTTCCAATATGTGTCATATCATATTCTGCTTTAAGTTTTTATCTTTTCTGTATAAGTATAAAACCCCCACCGTTTTCAAAGCTTCGTGTCTAGTTTTTTTCCTCACTCCTCTTCTCTGGGAGTGAACCTTCTGACTCTCTATTAGGCAGCTGACATTTTGCTAGCTCAAACCATAACAACCACTCAAGCTAAAACCAAGATAACTGAAGAAATTATGATAGAAATTTACATAAATGTATGGCGTATGGAAAAGGTGAATAAAGTACTATTAATCAGTATGTGCATTCATGTAAGAGACAGATTTTTTTCGTTTGATTTTTTGTTTTTGTTTTTAAGAAAGGGTTTTGGTGGGTTTTTTTTGTTTGTTTGAGTTTTTTTTAATAATATGCTATTAAGTTGGGATCTCATTGTACATGGTGTTATGGAAACTGAAATTCTAAATAGATCCAAGCAGCTATAGGCAGTACAAATAAATACAGACTGAAGTCAATCTTAAATTTTTTTTTAAAGTTGGTAGACAAAAAAAGTTTACCAACACTCAAAACTGCTAGAAAGGGTTCAGAATTTAGTATAATCAAAAGTGTCACTCTCAATAGATACACTGTCCAGCCTCTTCTGGAAGGCAACGAATTTCAAAGGCCTGGACACAGGTTTTTATATAGTAGGTGTTAGAGCCTCTTCTTGTTCCTGAATCCATTTTCTCTACTGTAATATAACAAATAGTTATTACTTATATAATAGTAAATGAAGGAAATTAGAGACCTTTTAGAAGAAGCCAAACAATCCAGAAATGGGGGCAGGACAAACCAAAGTGATAAGGGGCAGAGACTCCAAAAAAAAAATTCTGTGAAACTGAGTCCAAAGGGAGAGTTGAAGATTTTATAGAAATTTCATCTAAAAATCAATCCAGAAAGTTATCAGAGATTGAGAGAGAGTCCATTTAGGGAAAAAAAGTAATTTTTATAACATAGAGGTATAAGAGGCTGTAGGGCATTCTAGTTCAAGCTATCAATACATACAGTTGATTTCTGGTTTTCATCTGGTAGCATCCCATATATGATGGTGTTTTCAGAACAATTTTGTTTTTCACCTCCTCAGACACCAAGCTGCCATTGCAACCCCTTGATTTTGTGCTTTTTGGTGGTATCTCAGGATGTTTCTGGTTTCTAGGTACCCTGCCTAAAGTTCAAAGAGGACAGCTACAATTTTCAGTTTCTGGTACACTGGTCTAGACCTCAGGCTTTCAGGTTCAATCTGGCAGGCCTCTCTGTGTATTTTTCAGCAGACAATTTCTTCTATTTGATATTTTTTTCCCTTTTAATGAGCCATCAGTGATTCAATGGGATGACAAAGTGATGCATATTTGACTTTAAGGGTAATCCACCAAAGTCAATATTACAAGTTTTCTTCCTGCTTGGCTACTGAAGATAAAGTTATTAGGAAAAAGTTGGGTATGTCAGGCAGATGGGAAGAACATATCTAAGAGGGGTAAAAGTGGTAGCATGGAAACCCAGAGCTGTAATTGCATTACAGTGTATTCTGGGTTCTTCTTCATGGTATGCCAGTAGATTACATCAGTAGCCTAGTACCAATCTTCAAAACCTGTCTAAATTTGCAGCTGATGCCTTTCTTTCCCTCTTTATTTTCATAGTCATCTGCCATATCCTGTTAGACACATTTGGCTGTGGAGAGGAACAGCTTCTTTGGCCAAGATAGGAGTTGGGATTGTGCATCAGATACTTCCATTTTCTTGCCTGTCCCATCTCTAGAAGGAAATAAGACTTCTCAGAAATTTCTGTTGGTCTCCTCCACGACAACTGATGGCCCCTACACTTATCCCTTTTGAAGAGCCCTTGGAGTTGCTTCATATTCTGCATGTTCTTTGCTGCAGGGTCCCTTATTCTCCCTATGGAAAGTTTTCTAACATTTGGAGAAAAGAAAGTTCCATAATGTTTTTTGAGATATTAAAAATGCATTCTGGAGTTGTTTTGGCTAAGCTAGATAGATATTAATTTAATAGTCACTTCTGGTGCTAACTTTGAAAAGAATGAATAGCAGAAATTACAATAAATATTTTAAGTTTTTTGCTTAAAAACTGTTTTGTCATAAGTTTAAAAAATATTTTCACATGGATCATCTATCCTTCTATGATGAAAAAATTACACATTGAACACTAGATGTGGGATGCCAAGTTAGGCTGCAGATAAGTTAACTGAGTTATACTTTTCCTAGCTCTTTTGTTAACATGGATATATGTTCCTCTAACGCTGAAAATTTAGAGCCACAGATGTAATGAGGTACTGTAAGACAAACAAACCTCCACATAAAACAAGACTCTGATTTTTTTAACCATAAAATTTTCTCATTTTGGCTGGCCACAAGCATGTGCACAGTTGAAAAATTTGCCATCTGGTGGCCTTTAAGAAAATGGTATAATGGTCAAAATTGTGCAGATGTTTGAGCTAAACTGGCCTCTAAAACATTTCTAGTGCTATATGCAATAAGAAAAAAGTTAATATTTGATATGTAAAATATATAACTTTCCCATCTAATAAAAACTGTCATCTGGGATAAGAAAGCCAAAACATTTTTGTGATGTAAAAGGATAGGGGATTATTTCTTTCCTTGCAATCAGATTATATATTAAGAAACTGCATTTCTAGTGCATTTATTTCTTCCAGTTAGAACAACCTTGTACAATAGGTAAAAAAGCAAACAAAACCAAAACCCAACAACAACACAAGGAGAAAACCCTAACTGACATTCAAAGACTGGCCAAACATATATGCTGTGGAGAAACTCTTCTGAAAGACTGTTGCATTCTTATCAATTCTTAGTTCTGAACTCATGACTTTTGAAGATTTTAATAATGACTGATATAAAAATAATAGAAAACTTCATGAAGTAGTTGCAATTTTTAGGTTTTTTCCAACATAGGTAAAGCAGCTGGAATAAAACCACTGCATTTTCTGCTAGTGCTCCCTCTGTAACCCACAATATTAAAAAAAAAATTACTTTCTCTTACCATAATTTCTTTATGTTTTTCTTTGTTCTAGTATATTTCTATCATTAAATCTTCTTGAGGGATATTCATAAGACCTGTTAGCTAATATATTTCAGATTATTTAATTACAAAAAGGCAACCAAAATAATTATGCTCATAATTGTTGCTATAACTTGTTTTATTAAAATTTGAAAATATAAGGAATATCAGTGTATGATACAGCTTCATGCTGAATGCAGCACATCTGTTACTGTCTGTAACAGCAAGTAGAGGAATAGACATGGCTAAATAACATTCTGCATTTAAGATAATGTTTTTCTTCAGTGATAACATAAAACAACATAAAGCATAAGATATTCCTATGAATTCTGATACAAATATTTAGGGTACATATTTTATTTTTTGTTTTTGTGAAAATTAAGAGATAATACTAACTCTGTTTTTAACTACCCAAAGCTGTGATTGTTTTTGCATACAACCTTAAGCTTTGAAAATCAAATACTTGATAGAGGATAAGTGGCAGCAGAGACTGAATTTAGTTACTATAAATAAATCACATCATGAAAGTCATAACAAAACTTAGGAAGTATATTTTCAATTAATGACTGATCGTGAGTCTTTTAAGAGACTTTATAGTTTTACTAAATTCAATTCTTATCGTAGAAGGTACAGAATTGTAGTTTTCAAACAAGACAACATTTTGATTTTTTATTGATTTTGTAATGAATGTTTCAAGAAATCTAAATTTCGGAAGTCTATATGTATTGTTTAATCTTTTCCAATTGTGAGTTCAAGAGGTACTGTTAGAATTTTAGGTCCAGAAGTACTGCAAGAGGACAGTAGCAGAAATGAGTAGTGAAATCAGGGGATGTGTTTGGGTGTTTACACTGTTTCCCTCCTGCCCCTCCCCCCTTCCCTCCCCCCCCCCCCCCCCCCCATCTTCCCGCAATAACACACACGTGTAAGTGATATCATTGTTAGGGCTTAACATATTGACCCATTGTCAGGTGTCCTTGAGTGGTCTTGAGTGAAGAAATCCTTCCTAGAATAAGGATACAAAATATAATATAGGCCAGAGTTGTAGTCCATGCTTTTTCCAAACCAATCTATTCCTACAAAGATATGGATGAAATGGTAATATCCTGTCTTCTCATAAACTGCCTACTAACTTTTCCCCTCATATTTCCTGTTGTGTGCAAACCACTATTACTAGCCAGAGAGAAAGAAGAAAAGAAGTAGTCTATTTTAGAAGGAGCTCCTCGCAAAATACAATTACATATGCAAGCATGTACAATTCATGCAACTAAGGAAATTTCTCTTGCTCCCTGACAGGTGAAGAGGAGGGAGGAAAATAAGGCACAAGAGTGTATGCTGTTATCGAGCCCTTTGTGCCACATGGGATGATGCTTTGAACAAGCTCTGTGCCAGATGTCATCGTGATAAATTAAACACAGAGTGTGGACACTCTTGTGATGACATTTTAAGGTCATGGGAGAGTTATAGAGTTATAGAAAGGGTAAAAGTTCACATCAAAATGAAAGAAGATTGTTTCTTGTGATATGATGGTAAACATGCACGCTTCTTTAAGCAGATTTATTTTGCAGTTACTTGTCATAATGTTTGCCTTGACTGTAAAATCATTGGTAGTGCTGTTTACACCCACTGAACACTGAAGTAATCATATAAAATGTTTGATAAAAAAGATATGAGCTGATACTTGTTCACAATTTTTTGCGGATATATATATAAAAACCACCACTGAATCTAAACAGAAATATGAAGCTAACCTGGACATGCTACTGATCAAATGCACAGAACAAATACATTACTGTAGGCATTTAGAAAAGTTCCTAAATATTAAGTCCCAGGTAGAAAGGTTTTAATGTTCTTATTAAAAGGAGCTTATAACTATATTGCAGTTTCCTTAGAAAAATTATTCAGTAGCTTTGAAGAATTCCTCTCATGGATGATTTTTGGAGAGTCTGAGTGTTATACTACTTTTAATGAAAATTAGTCTACATTCCTGTTCTTGTGATTTCTACTCATTGGCTATTTTGAAGTAGAAATGTGGAAAACAGTGTGGAAAGCAGAAAATGTATGGCTTCACCATTATCCATGGAAAAAATTCAGAGATAGTGAAATATATACAAATGGGAAGATGTCACTTTTGATTCTCTATATATGTATAGAAAAATTCAGATATAAGGAGTGCATTTGTTTATTTGAAATATTGAAAAACAAAATATATTTGTTTCCCTTCAGAGACACTGAAAAACATGTGAAATATGAAAATGTTTCTGTAATGTTAAGATTGAAGACCTACACATCTTGATCATATTTAACAGAAATTTAATCTCTTTCATTCAGCAAAACCAAAATTCAACTAATAGTGATCTAAAGAGGAATGAAATTGTCAGTTTTGTTTCCTTGTGTAAGCAAAAAAGGAAAGAAATGAGTAGTGTTCAAAGAATAGGATTTTACTATTTGTTCCCAGTAAAAGATAATAGTTGCTGAACTTCAGTGTACCCACTGAAGTTAAAAAGGAATCTATGCTTTAAATTTCGTTTTTAGAAA
Organism: Pithys albifrons albifrons; assembly: GCF_047495875.1. NCBI lineage: Eukaryota > Metazoa > Chordata > Aves > Passeriformes > Thamnophilidae > Pithys > Pithys albifrons. The sequence continues at coordinate 67,425,472 of NC_092497.1, read as the reverse complement.
TCATAAAATTGAAGATACATATATATCTTCGCTATACTTGGTGACTTTGAATCTTATACACAGCCTGGAAATTCCATAACATACCGAAAATAATGACCAGTTTCTCTGACCTTGAAGAGAGTGAAATTTAAAACTCCAAACATGCAAGACAAAGATCAGGAAATTATGTTGTTGGGGTGTTTTTAGTCTAGCTTATATTAGTGTGTTTGATTGCGTTTTGTTTGTTCATTTGTTTATTTGGAAATTTTTTCCATAAATAAGCAGATGACATTTATATTTCATGTTCAGCACTATACGACAAAATTTTTCTTTGCAATCCTCATATTAAAAAACAAACAAAAAACAATCCCCCTGCCAAAAAACTCAGTAAACTGACAATTTAGAAGTGTTAGACTGTTACCTTAATTGCAAGATTTATCACCTATACAATAATTTAAAGACTTAATTTGATATAATATACAGTTACTCTGTTTCAGTCTTTTTGCTGCTCTCAACACACTGAAAAAAAAAGATGGAAAATAAAGTTGTGCTTGCTTTTGCTAGTGGCATCATCTACTTTTATGTAATGCTTCCATGTTCTTCAAAAACAGATCTAGCGACTGTAAATTCTTTTTTTCCTTTGTTTTTTTTTTTCAAAGTAGACATGTTCAATGGAAATGTGAATCTGTCTTCATATGGAAAAGACTGAGCCACAAGCCTCTTATCTATCTTGTTTGTAGCAGACAAAGTGTGACAAAGAGACCTTTTAGGTTTCTATCAGGCAATTTTCAAAGCAAGGTACTGCTTCTACTCACTTGCCACACAGACAGATTGCAAATAAGCATTCCATTACAGAGAAAACTACCACATCAATCAGTCAGTTTGCAGTTTCATAACATTTCTTTCTTTTTTTTTTTCCATATTGGTAAATCCACACTTTTTTAAATATGTATCTTTTGGTGTGAAAGATAGTAGAAACCTGAAGTTAATAAAAGCTGAAATACTGCTACTTAGTTCTCATTTACAAGTTCTAGTGGTCTAAGAATACCTGAGGAATTCAGTAAAAGAACTGCAACATATATAAAACATTCTAGACTTATTGAGTGGAAGACCTCCATTCTTTTCACTCCTGCCCCTCCTGCTGTGACTCATGAACGACTTGAATCCTTGGTTCTCAAGATCTAAAATCAGATGCAGTACATACATCTCATCAAAGTAAAGTGTGAGAAATTTTGAGGTTCTTCAGTCTGCAACAAGACCAGATGGCAGGCACAGAGTCCTACAGTACAAAATTTATTTGTTTTTAAATACATTTAATACTGTTTCTTTGCTCCTGTGGTGATCATGTATTTATGCAAAATTGCATCTGCCTGTGTCGTAACAGTATTATGAAATATTGGTTTTAGCTGTGCCATGGTAGGAAACTTTATTTCAAGGCAAGTTAATTTCTTTTATCCTGATTATTACCTTTATACTACATAGGTGTCATAAGGCTTTGTAATAGCTACTGCATGAAGCTGCACCATAACACTAGGAGAAAAAAAATAAAAGGAGAAATATTATAACTATTTAGAATTTTCATCTTTTAGATTTCAAAAAGGACAAGAAGACTTCCACAGCAATGGCAGTCAAATTGTACTGAAACAGACTGGTCAAATTGAAGGGTTAAAAAAGCAGTCAGTCTATGGAGGGCTGAAAGAAAGGAATTTGTGGATCCTTAGCTGGTTAAGGGAGTTATTGCAGATGTTTCTGTTACTGGAGTGTTTCAGAACACAGACACTAGAGTTCAAAAGTAAGACAGTTAAGCCAAATGCAGTCTTTTCTTGCTAGGTGCCATGGTTTAACCCCAACCAGTCATCAGATACCATGCAGCCACTCACTCACTGGCCCATCAGTGAGACTGGGGTGAGAATCAGAAGGGTAAAAGGTAGAAAACTCATGTGTTGATATATAGACAGTTTAATAGGGAAAACAAAAACTTTACATATAAGCACAGCAAAACAAGGAATTAATTCTGCTTTCCATGGGCAAGGAGGTGTTCAGCCATGCCCAGGCAAACAGGTCCCCATCACATGTAACACTCACTTGGGAAGACAAACATCATTGCTCCAAATATCCTCCCTGCCTTCCTCCTTCTTTCCTCCACTTTTTATACTGAGCATGATATCATTTGGAATATGTCTGGGGTCACTTTTGATCACCTTTCCTGTGTCTCATTGCATCCTCCCATGCACTTGCATATTTTTTGCCAGCATGGCAGCATGAAAAGCAAAGACCTTGGCTCTGCGTAAGCCCTGATCAGCAAGAACAAAAACATCTCTGTGTTATCAATGCTGTGTTCAACACAAATCCAAGACACAGCCCCATACCAGCCACTGTGAAGAAAATTAACTCTATCCCAGCCAAAGTCAGCATACTAAGTTAAGTAATGAGTCTTTCAATGGAAATTATAAATGCAGTATCAAGAAAATATGTACTATTACTTGCATTAGCATGAAAATAAAGAGGTGAAAAAAGAAAATATAGAGTTAAATCTTACTTAATATAACTAAATTTAATCTCAAAATAAAAGACAAAGATCCCAGTTGAGTGATACTGTATGGTAGCATACTTTTTACACTGTGTTTTACACAGACACATTGATGGAGCTAATTGTGAATTAACACATACTAACAGCCTTGGAAGACACAAAAGGTGTAAACTTATATTTGAAGTGATTTTTTCCCCCTCATTCTGGTTTTTCAATTCTTCTACTTATATGTTAATTTTATTTTATTTTAAAAGCTGGGTAGTAGTCCCATTATAATACTGTTCTCACCAAAAAAAGACAGACATCAGAGTAGAAGAAAGATAAAGATCCCAAATATCTTTCCCATTACTACCTAAATTATTTTACCTGTGACATCTTTTCTGTAAGATTTTCTTAAATTCAAGGAAACTTTATTCACTTTCTACCGAGACAGAGCTTTTTACTACAAGGTGTATTTTACAGTAAGTCTTTTTATTACACTTTTTAATGTTATGTTATACATTATGTTTTATTGTATTCATAAAGAATTGATTCAGCAGTAACCTAGGATAACAATTCTAGTGTCTTATAACTAGGAGTGAGGAAACAATAGGACTTTACTCTGTATTTCTCAAATGCCATCTCTTTTTTGTGGGGGAACTGTGTGTATGCAACAAAAAAGACCTCCTTTACTGAGACTTGTAAAGCATCTGGATCACAAGTCCTGTGGGGAGCAGCTGAAGAATTGGGGTTATTTAGCTTGGAGAAAAGGAGGCTGACCTTCTTTTCTCTTCAACTACCTAACGGGAGGTTGTAGTGAGGGGGAACTTTGTCTCTTCTCCCAGGTAAAATGTGATAGAATGAGTGGAAATTGCTTCATGTTGCATCAGGAAAAGTTTAGATTTGATATTTGTAAAAATTTTTATATGGAAAGGGATGTCAAGCTTTGACACAGGCTGTCCAGGGAAGTGATTGAGTGCCCATCCCTGAAGACACTTAAAAGTAGATGTGATGATTAGAGAAATGGTTTAGTGGTGGGCCAGGCAGTGCTGGGTTAATGGTTGGATTCAATGATCTTAAGGGTCTATTCCAAACTCAGAATGTGGTCCTATTCGTGTTCTGGAACCTTTAAAGGCCCTTTTTAATTTTCATCGATATATTCTCTCCATTTACATATACAAACCCCAAAACTCTAATGCTGTCCTGCTACTGTTACAGCTCTGCTCTAAAGTTATGTCATTATACATAAAATGCTGATAAGTAGTAATAATAGTAATAATTTTTGAAAATCTATGATTAGTGACTCTTTATTCAGCCAAAAAATTTTTGTACTGAGACTTTATGTTTGATTTCCATATATAAATCACATTCTACTGAGGCAAAAATGCAGTTTTGTTATGGGTGTTTTGATTTATTTTATTATATTTTGTTTTCTTTTATTATATTTTGTTTTCTGTTTGGCTTTGTGGTGATTTTGTCTGTTTGTGTGTTTGTTTGTTTTCTGTAAGCAGTACTATGTCTAGGCACCTGTAAAACAGTAGCAGTAAAGATGAGATCCCAGATATCAAGTTCAGTTGATTCGTGAATTCTAGGATTTTTCAGCATAGTCCAGAAAGTCACCAAAACATTAGTTTGACAAGCAAAAAGAAAAAAGTTCACAGTAAAGGTCATTGAGTCATCATAGACTGAGCAGTTTTTCTTAATCGATCCACAGAAACACTTACATGCATGGTTGCCTTCAATAGCTGTTTCAGCACTAAATAGCATCTGCTTAAAATTATACCCACTCACAGAAATGGACTACAATGATAACCATTGTTCTTCTGTGCATGAAGAGCATCTGTAAATAATGTCTTTCTTCTATAGGTCTGAAATAGGCAGATACGTTCAAACACCTCCTAATGTTCATTTTGTGATTACACTATTTTATAACATATCCAGAAAGTACTCTATTCCCAAAGGGAAGGGGTTGGCACTACCTATAGCCCTGTTTCTCCCTGATCTTTACTCTTTTTCTTATATGACTTTATCTTGAACATGTGTAAAGACAGTTGGACACTAGAATGTGTAGTTTACAATGAATGCAAATACTTGGTATATTTAAGCAATAAAATCCTTTTTACATATTGGCACACACCAATGAGCTTCACAGTAGAGTTTTCAATCATTTTGTTTGGATAAGGTGAAGAAGAGAGGAAAGTTCTGTGAAGTTTGTACATTTGTAGTCTAACTTATTATTGTGAGAAGTAGATAATGTTTACAAATATGTATGAAAATTCATGAATGTTTTATGTATTTTCCATACCTGAGAAAGCATTGAAGGAAATCACTGATACTCAGGGCTTGTGGGTACCTGCCACATGTTAGTGGTGATCAGAAGTTTTCCACAACTTTCAGAACAATATGAGTTTTAGATGCTGCAGATAGCATCATCCCTTTGCCTAGTCTTACAATTGCTTGACATCTTCTCTGTGGAGAAGTTTGTCCTTTTAGATAGCACACCCTTTCCTAATGGAGGCATTTTTTGATACTATCAGAGAACATAAGTTGCTAATGTAAAGTCAGTTCTGATAATGTAACTTGCTCTACCTGCTAATACTTATTTTCAGACAGAATAAAGTAAATTCTGAGTATGTATTATTTTTATATTTCCTTATTTTATGCATAAAGGAGTATTATTTTTATTTGAAAGCAAGGATTACACATTTAAAATATAAATTCTAAATAAATATGTTCTCAGAAAAAAACCCACCAAAAACAACAAACCCAACAACAAAACAAGAAAGACTTATCAGCCCTCACCTTCTTTATTGATCTGATTCACTTCAGAATCATGAAATGCAATCTACAATTAGCTGAATATTATAAAAATCTTCCATCAGTAGTTGAAGTTATTTGCTGTTTGTCAAGGTGAAGAGGCTTTGCACTGTCTTTAAAATTATTTTATGTGATGCTGGAGTTTACATTGCACAACGAGAAAAAAATATTCCTTCAGCTAACATAGTTCAAATTTGTTTCCTGTTTAACACCATATTTCTTTTTCTTTCTTTCTTTCTTTCTTTCTTTCTTTCTTTCTTCTTTCTTTCTTTCTTTCTTTCTTTCTTTCTTTCTTTCTTTCTTTCTTTCTTCTTTCTTTCTTTCTTTCTTTCTTTCTTTCTTTCTTCTTTCTTTCTTTCTTTCTTTCTTTCTCTCTTTCTCTCTTTCTCTCTTTCTCTCTTTCTCTCTCATTCTTTCTCTCTTTCTCTCTTTCCCTCTCTTTCTCTTATCTCTTTCTCTCTTTCTTCTATCTTCTCTTTCTCTTTCCTCTCTTTCTCTCTTTCTCTCTTTCTCTCTCTTTCTCTCTTTCTCTCTTTCTCTCTTTCTTCTCTCTTCTCTCTTTCTCTCTCTTTCTCTCTTTCTCTCTTTCTCTTCTTTCTTTCTTTTCTTTCTTTACTTTCTTCTTTCTTTCTTTCTTTCTTCTTTCTTTCTTTTCTTCTCTTTTTTCTTTTTCTTTTTCTTTTTCTTTTTTTCCTTTTTCTTTTTCTTTTTCTTTTTCTTTTTCTTTTTTTTCTTTTTCTTTTCTTTTCTTTTTATTTGTACGTTTTATTTTTATTTCTTCCCCTCCCTCCCTCCCTCCCTCCCTTCCTTCCTTCCTTCCTTCCTTCCTTCCTTCCTTCCTTCCTTCCTTCCTTCCTTCCTTCCTTCCTTCCTTCCTTCCTTCCTTCCTTCCTTCCTTCCTTCCTTCCTTCCTTCCTTCCTTCCGCTCCTCCGCACTTCCGCACTTCCGCACTTCCGCACTTCCGCTACTTCCGCACTTCCGCACTTCCGCACTTCCGCACTTCCGCACTTCCGCACTCCTTCTTCCCCTCCTCCTCGCACTTCCGCACTTCCTTCCTTCCGCATCTTCCTTCCCTTCCCGCACTTTTTCCTTCCTTCCTTCCTTCCGCACTTCCTTCTCTTCCTTTCCGCCACTTTCCTGTCCCTTCCTTCTTCCGCACTTCCTTCCGCACTTCCTTCCTTCCTTCCGCACTTCCTTCCTTCCTTCCGCACTTCCTTCCGCACTTCCTTCCGCACTTCCTTCCGCACTTCCGCACTTCCTTCGTTCCTTCCTTCCGCACTTCCTTCCTTCCTTCCGCACTTCCTTCCTTCCTTCCGCACTTCCTTCCGCACTTCCTTCCTTCCTTCCGCACTTCCTTCCGCACTTCCTTCCTTCCGCACTTCCTTCCGCACTTCCTTCCACACTTCCTTCCGCACTTTCTTCCGCACTTCCTTCCGCACTTCCTTCCGCACTTCCGCACTTCCTTCGTTCCTTCCTTCCGCACTTCCTTCCTTCCTTCCGCACTTCCTTCCTTCCTTCCGCACTTCCTTCCGCACTTCCTTCCTTCCTTCCGCACTTCCTTCCGCACTTCCTTCCTTCCGCACTTCCTTCCGCACTTCCTTCCACACTTCCTTCCGCACTTCCTTCCGCACTTCCTTCCTTCCTTCCGCACTTCCTTCCGCACTTCCTTCCTTCCGCACTTCCTTCCGCACTTCCTTCCTTCCGCACTTTCTTCTGCACTTCCGCACTTCCTTCCGCACTTCCTTCTGCACTTCCGCACTTCCTTCCGCACTTCCTTCCTTCCTTCCGCACTTCCTTCCGCACTTCCTTCCGCACTTCCTCCCGCGCTTCCTTCCTTATGCACTTCCTTCCGCACTTCCTCCCATGCTTCCTTCCTTACGCACTTCCTTACGCACTTCCTTACGCACTTCCACACTTCCTTCCACACTTCCTTTCTCTTTCATAGAAACAACTAACTCTACCTTCATTTTTCAGTGAAGATTTTTCAGATATGAGTCAACAGTAATGATTGAAAATCTTGTGTTTGGTTGCTTTCTGTAACATCCTTATCTTATATTTCACGTCTTACTTTCATGTTACATTTGCATTTTAAAATGCCTAACATTTATTTAAGCAAGTTAGGCATTACTATAAAAATGATAACTACAAAGATAATTAAGGAAGATGGTTTCCTAAAAACCTAATGTCTCTTCAGAGAAGATACAATAGCCACTGCAATGAGTTACAGGGAATGCAGTGATCTCATATTCATACCACTCTGTGTGGTTCAATAAATATTTTCACATCAGGAGTGCTTTATTATATGATCACATTTGTATAAACCATTTTTGAAAGCTTGAACTAGAATTGCAGTGTCCTGTAGAAGAGGAGGCTGAGGGGAGATGTTATTGCTTTCTACAGTTACCTACAAGGTGAGGGTCAGTCTCTTCTCCCTAGAATCAAGGGATAAGATGAAAGAAAATGCTCTCAGGCACATAGTATGACTCTTGAGGATAGTCCTATGCAGGGCCAGGAGCTGGACTCGATGATCCTTGTAGGATTCTTCTGGCTTTGCATATTCTGTGATTCTGTGAAATACATACATGAAGTTCTTCTATCATATCTCTATTGAAATGCATTTTTTTCTTTATCACATTTCTTACAATGAAGTTTTGAACTAAGCTAATTATATCCAGTAGTGAATTCTCTGGCATGCTAGATCTCCTAGTACTAGGAAAATGGGCTGACAGGCTTGCTCAGAACTCTTTACCTCTGCCTTCATGTCCATCAGACTACATATCAGAAGATGCCTAAAGGTTTTAGTACAATAATATCTAATGCGTATGTAACAGTCTAAATATCTTCTTTTTTTCTTCAGAAAGTAGGTGTCATCACTTTCTAAGTCTTGTGCTTCCTTATGTAGTTTTCTTAATGAAACCTACTATCACAGTCTTTTAACAGAAAGCTATATCACAAGAAACAGATTAAGCTGAAATGATATTCAGTGCCAGGTAGTCTGTATATGTTTATATGTTATCTGTTATGGAACTTCTTAACAGACTTCCTCAAAGGGGAACACATTTCATTTACTCTAATAACATGGAATGATACCAGCAAGACATCCAAATGCAGAAATAAATTCAAGAAATAACCTTTGGTGTCACTGAAATAAAAAAGTGATGCATCCAGAAATAGTCAGAGTGTTTGGTGTCTGAAAGGGGAGAAAGCAATGGTGGTCACAAGCCTTTCCACATAAGTAATTAAGTTGATAAATTTTACGTTTCATCTGTACTCATTGTCCTTCTGAATTGATGCCATAGCCTTGTGATCAGTGAAACATACTGAGGGCAAAGACTTCAACTTCTGTGGGTATAATACTTTACCATAGTCTCCAGTACTAGTATCTCTGCCTTTTTGGCTTTGGCTCATACTGGTCTGTCTGCACAAATAGACTGCACACTTGTTCTGGGGTTGATCTTTTTGTCTAATATCCTAACACTTGTCTGGAGCAAGTCTAAACAAAACCCTAGGCAAAGCTTGTGTCAAGGGAGATGGGCCCTGAGAGGATAGCTCACTAGTACTGGTCACTACATCTCAGTCCATCTCTACCTTTTCAGGTGAGACAATTCATTATTAAGAAACATGATTACATTTGCCTTAGCTTACAAATTCATGGATTTTAGTCTGAAGATGTGTTCTTCAGCATCAGATTGTACATAATTTTTTCCATTCATCTTTTTATAATTCAGTCTGCTACTCAGCTACCATCAACTTGGCTGATGTGTCAGGAAATTTCATTTATACCTTTGAGAAATTTCTGCAATCATTATGATGAGGAGAACAATTTAAAGTGTTTGCTAACCTCTGTATAGTTAACTTTGTAACTCAAGCACTTGTGCTGCCTCATACAATGCGATGTTTGTGCGATTTTCTGGAGTTAGAGCTCTTGCAATATAAAGCATGTTACTGTTCAATAACCATTTAAACTCTTGTATGAGGTCATGTGGACTTAGCTAGGAACATGACTGCTACAGTTATTTTCCTAGGAATGTACAACATCATCTTGATGGAACAACAGTTCACCATTTTGGTGAAAAGACTGTATCTCAAGCACTTTCAGGGGTGGAGCTTGAAGTGCCACATGATGTGAAATCTCTCAGATATGCTGACTAAATCACCAACAAATGTTTAAGAGTATGTCCTCCCCACTCCCAAGACTTGAACATAAATCTTTGGTGCTGTAACTAACTGATGAGATCATTTAGACAGTTAGACTTCAGGTCAGCAATTTTGTCCTTTATATATCTAGTCAACTATTACAGTTATCACAAAGTCACTTTAAAATAGAATTCTTCTAACAACAAAACTGATGCAGCAAAGAGATTATTTTTGGCTCTCCACTGAATATTTTGTCAGTTTCAAGAGTTTTGAAGCCCATGTTGAATTCTGTGATGCCACAGATGTTACTGGCCTTTTTAGTCCTAAATGTCCTTCATTTATGCAGAGAGTAAATGTCAGAGTTAATGGATATAAAATGCTGTTGATGTTTCTAAAATAAAAGAAGTGGCAGTAATTGTATTAGAAGGTCTTCCTAATGGGTACTAATGCTAAAAATAAGTAAGAGGAAAAGGTAAACTCTTTAAACTAATTCAGTTTAATCTAAATTCAACAGTTGCTAGAAATCATGATACCATTTCTTACTCCAAGAGGGCATAAGTTGTCTTAGCTACTGCGGTGGGTTGATTTTGGCTGGACTCCAGATGCCCAACCAGCTGCTCTATCACTACCCTTCCCAGCCATAAAGGGGAGAGAGAATAACATGGAAAATGACTCATGGGTTGGGATAAGGAAGTTTATTTAGAGCAGAGCAAAGCAAAAGCTTGTGCAGGCAAAAGAGAAGCAAAAAAGAACAAGGTTTATTCTCTACTTCCTATTAGCAGGGATGTCCAGATACTTCCTGATAAGCAGGGCTTCAGCAACACATGGTTGCTTAGCAGGCAGCCATTGGAAACAACAAATGTCTCCCCTTCTTACTGCTTTCCTTACCTCTTATATCTAAGAAGATGTCATCTATCATGGAATGTCCCTTTGGTTAGTTTGAGCCAGCTGCTCTGGTTGTGTCCCCTCCCAGAATCTTGCCCTCAGCTGTGGAAGGAATATTACAGTGTTGATGCTGTCTTTGGCAGTGCCAAAACAGTAATGTGTTTATCAACACCCTTCTAGCTACTAGTGCAAAGCACAGCACTGGGGAACTACTATAAGGGCTCCTATGGGGAAACAAACTCCATCTCAGTCAAACCCAATACAATCTCAACTTTTTATTTCATACCTTTTACATCATACTCAAATCCCATACCTAACTGTCTCCCATACTTTCACAGATATATAGTATTTTTTTCCATTTTATGGCCTTCCTCCATCCCTCCAAATCTGGGGCTCCATTCCATTGGAATGGGTACTCAGGGCAGGAGAAGCAGCACAGTTGATCATGGAACACTGACACCAGCCTGGCTCGGGTCGTTGTCACACTGTCCTTGCTCCAAACCCAACAGAACTACTCAATTCCTTATAAACCTTATTGTCACAGACAGGCCTGAATGGAAACTTGAATTTCATGTACCTCTTTCAGCTCCCTCCCTTATAATTCATGATTCTTCACAAATGTCAACAATGGTCAAAATGTGCCTCATATTTATTGTCAGACACAGAGGTAAAGACATGAAAAGTGAAAAAGTTGTGGTGGTAATTCTCTCTACTAAAATGAATTTTCAAATTTTGTGTATTTAACATAAATAATACTCTATCATGTTTCATTGAATATGGGGTTTTTTGACCTGACTTAAATATCCAGAAATTAAGAACATTGTAACTGGCAAAAAAGAATTTTTTGCATAAGTATATGTCCAGAAAAAAACCCCATAATGTATTGATGATGATGGAAATGAACAGCATAGCTCTAGACCTTCTAAGAACAAAATTATTTATTTAAAGCAGAACTTCTGCAGAGAAAAAAAAACAAAAAGGAAAAATAAAGGAATAAACCACCAACCACCCAAAAAAAAGAAAGAAAGAGAAAAAAGCCAAAACCCCAGACAGCTATAACAGTGAAAAGTTCTGCTCAAATGCAAAGGGATAAAAGGAAGAAGACATGACAGTTGCATATCTCTTGAAATTGGTCTTTATGGGTCATGATAAGAATGGTTTTGAAGAACTATCAGAGAGCAGTATATAACAGGGCACCTGAATGTATGTCGTATGTATTTTAATTCTCTCAGTTACATTTTTTTTAGAATTCGGTATTGTTTTACTTAAAATGTTATTTTAGGACCTACTTCTCTTTCCAGTGTCTCCCTCATGGACAAGAGCTCATTTTTCTTAGAGTGATTTTAGGCCTGTGTCATGGATTCCAGCAAAGTACACACAGATGAGCTTTAACTGCAACACGTTGTCACTGGTGCATTCTTCATTCATTTGCAGAATGGGTTTAATAGAACATACGTAAAAGATATTGTACCATTTAACTTGCAGTTGAAAACAGGTGACATTAATGAAAACTTAGCTAGTACTCAGATCAAATGAAAAATTTGATTCATTAAACACCATAAAACAGAACAATTGTGGCCAGTGTTACTCTATAAGAAATGTTTTCTGAAGCAATTCACTACATCTAATATTAAACATAGAATGGTGCTTCAATTATTTTTGTCTTAGCACTTCAAACCTGATGAATTTGTTCTGCTCCAAGCTAAAGCTAAACAAACAAATAAAAACCAACTCAAACCTATATGATTAAGTAGTAAGTATGGATTTAAAAATGTTCATACAGGGTATGTTTTCCAATTTGGTTGATACTAAATGAGTAAATTTTATTAATATTTTGCCATCATAAAACACAAAGTCAATGCCAAAGCATTTATGTAGAACAGAAGACTGAAATATTTTTCTTTTCTCTGAAGATTTTTTTCTGTGTTCAAAACTACTCACATAGCCTGCTATACCCTTCTTCAATCTCTATTAATGGCTGTGAACTCCTTTTCTTTACAAGTCAATGACTTTAGCTAAAAGTGAATTGAAAAGTTATACATCTTGTGTTAATTCATATAATTTTGGGGAGAGATTCTTGGTTAAAGTTAAAACTGGATTGCTGCTTTTATTAAATAGAATTTCCATGTATTAAAAAATGCAAATGACTCTCCATTGTATGAATATAATTACACTACATGCAACTATGTGTATTCCTTGATTTTCCTTTGGTAGTAGAAACATTTTCCTTGGAATAAATATTTTTAGGGAGTTTTGATTTTAAGTTTAATAAATAAATAAATAAATATGTAAAGCTTTAAATGATACCTTGTTGAATTTTCAGAGAAACTCTGTGTAACATATGCAGAAAAAAAATATCTTTTTGAAAATTCAGTTCATAATCATTGTCTAATATCCATTTCATGTTGCTATTTTACCAGGAAGCCGTCATCCGGTGAGATAACAGATTTAAATACTCTGTACATTCATAGCTGCAAGTTGCAAGCATAGCTATAGGCAGAGGAAGAAAAGCATATGAAATAAACTGGAAAGCATTTACCTAGATGACAAAAACAACATGTGAGATGATTTGGTCAATGCTTAGCTTATATAGAATTTTATGATTTGAACTTTCAAAAAATGTAAACAAGATACTATTATCTAAGGTTTATGTAGCTTGCAGGGTACATTTAGGAAGCATGGAATCTGAAACCCTCTGTAAGAACATATAATTTTTAACAATTACATGCTGGGAAAGAGCTCTCGAGAGAGGTGATTTGATGGTGAAAGAGAGGTATGCATATATACCTCAGTAGAGGATGTTTAAGGCAGTTAAATGCCTCCCTGACATCCGATCCCGTCAGATCTCGGAAGCTAAGCAGGGTCAGCCCCGGACTAGTACTTGGATGGGAGACCTCCTGGGAAATGCCAGGTGCTGTAGGTTCTAGTCCTGAGGACTTCACTGGCACTGTCCAAGCTCGCTCGGCCATGGCAGGTGAACCTCAGGACTGAAACGGTGGGGCCAGTTCTGCGCACACTGAGCCTCACCTAAAATCCACTGCGCAGGCTGGAAGGGCACACCCACGTGGGGACAGCCCTTCCCAAATCTTCGTTCGCGAAGCTGAACCACACACACACAGAGGATGTTTACTTTGCCGAAGAATGTGAGAATAAAAGTTCCTGCTTGGCTTGAAACCAAAGAACCCATGTTCAAGAGTCAACCTTACGAGTCTAATAACAGTTGTTCTCTCTCTTACTATTTTTTTTTTTCATATTCACTGTGTGCTGGCTTAAAGGTAAACCAGCAGGAGACACAAACCCACCACAAGAGAGATTATAAATCAGAGTTACAATTTAATAGAAATATTATGATAGATGCAATAGCACAAAGAGAAAATGGTTTTAATTCATAAAACCCAGAAGTGTAACCCAGCACCCTGGGGCACAAACACAAAGGGGTTTGTTAGCCCCTGTGCTGAACCCCACGTGGTTCCCTCTGAGTCCAAGGCAAAAGTAGGTGAAAAACCTGTTGGTACAGATGGTTGTCACAGTCTGGTCAAGAGTGATGGTCTCCTCCTGTTGAGGTTCTAGTCCTCCTCTGGATCTGACAAGTGGTCCCCCAAGTCCCAGAATTCCCAAGATTATATCCACTGAGGTCCAGGTGGAACTGCCCAGTACCTCCTCCAGGGTGGGGAATTACACAATGGGTGACCTCACTCTGTGAGTCATAGGATATTTTGGAATCATTGATGACCCATTAGCAGACATGACACCTCAGGCTGGGTGTAGAGGTACTAATGACTTCCTGGAGGGGAGATATCACAGCTCTTATCTCACAGGTGTCTTTCACACCCAGCTCACATTCTGAGGGGTCTGGTGTGCCCTGGGCAGCTGCTGCAAATGGTCCATTGTTAACAATTCTTGGGAAATGAATAGAGGGTTTAGAATACACAGCTTTGGTCACACCCACACAGTGATAAACTGGTCCTGGCTTGCTGAACTAGCCAGATTGCAAGCAAAACACCTTGTTGCCCAGCTTACTTTCATATCACTTAATTATTTGATTCTTAAGTCTGGGGGAAGGAAGTGAGAAGGTTGAAATTGAATACACAATCATGCCTTTCTTATGACAAATTTCTATAACAATGTTGTATAGGGGCCATATAGAACCTAGGAAATTGTGTTAACCTAGGGAACCTGCACTATTATTAATCAGTCTTTAAATGGTTTCTTACCAAAGTCCATAAGTTTCATGAAAGAAATCATTTAGTATCTTCTGTGTGTTATAAAACACCAAATACACTGTAGATATCATCAAACAATATAGATGAAAGCAGCAGATTAAATTATCTCTCTGTGAAAAGTTTAGTATTTAAGATTTAAGAAAATTCTGTTCCAGAAAGCATAGGGTAAGGTTTTGTTAAGTCAAGAGAATGGTTCTAGCTGTTCCTAGGTTCAGCAGATGGATAAACCTCAACAGAATCCCTAAAAGAGTAAGAATAATAATAAATATGAAGTTTTCTTATTGAATGACATCTCTCTGTGTTCTGTTCTAGTCATGTTTCAACACCAAAGGCATGAAAAAATTGGCAACTAAGCATGATCCTTATAAGCTGGATGCAAAACTTTGATGTAACCATTAAATAGCATAACCTTTGAAAAGGTCTTTTTGGATAGAGGATCAACTTTGCTTGCCTTTGGGAGATGCATCATGATAATCACTTAGTTTTGCCACAGGAGATTTATTGTAATTAATTATTACCCCTGTTCTCTGATTAACTCAGAAGAGTTTAATTCCTTCCATTTCAAGGTGTTATAAGTTTATCTCTAATTTCACCATATTATGATACTGAACACTGTCTCTCTAGGAGGTAACCACATGGCCTGCTATTGATAGTACAAAGGTGTTGTCAGAACCTGTCGTGTTTAAATAGACAGGAATATTTTCTTGAGACCTGGCATCTCTCAAGAGATAAGGAGAAATTAATGGAAATTAATGTCTTTTGCAGAAGAAAAAAAATCCTGTAGTACCACACACCACATCAGTGTCTGTCAGCTAATTCCCAGGAACACTCCAAATGATTCTGCGTGTCCTTTGAAAAATGCAAGATAATTCACAAAAGCTTATTGTGAAAGGCAGGTAGGCATGTTGATTGCAAAGAATTCAGGTAGATAGCTGATTTTAACAAAGTCTGATTCATTCTGCTGTAAGGACACTTCTGCATGAGAATTCAGTACTGAGTAATTTCTGTCCAATAGATTCATACCCTAGCTTATTGCATAGTAATTCCCACACACAGATAAGGTGTCAGTGTGGATTGATGTACTTGGTATTCAGTTTTTTATAAATATAATCATCTGAAAGTGGGAGGGTTTTTTAGTTCTGTTTTTGTTAGGTTTTTTTGGTAGGGGGAGGTATGTTTTGGGGGTTTGGATATTTTCTTTTTTGCTTCTGGTTTGTTTTGCTGGTGGTGGATTCTTTTTTTTTTTTGTAGTATTGGGAGGGTTTTCCTTCAAATTCACTGAAACTATAGCAAGACTAGAATTTTTTTACTGTGATGTTAGTCATATGAGATAGTAGGAGTTGATCAAACGTGTCATAACAAACCATTTATACTGCTCTCAGGGAAACTTGACACAAATTATATAAGTCTCCCTGTGGCACTAAACAGCATTCTACATGATTGAAATACTGCAGATGGTGCTTAAGAAGGGAAAATATAAAGCCTAAATAATGTGTGTAATT
This sequence comes from Pithys albifrons albifrons, assembly GCF_047495875.1. Taxonomy (NCBI): domain Eukaryota; kingdom Metazoa; phylum Chordata; class Aves; order Passeriformes; family Thamnophilidae; genus Pithys; species Pithys albifrons. The sequence continues at coordinate 67,409,419 of NC_092497.1, read as the reverse complement.
TTACAAATTCAGAGGAAGGCATGTTGATGGTATTACTTTTTTTCCTCTGTTATGTTTAGACCTACAGAAACAAAGCTCTACTTACTGACCCCTTTATGTGTAATCTTTAAAAATGTGATTTAAAAAGTGAATGTGGAAAAGTAAAATAAGCTTATGAACCAATTTGACATTAAAAAACCAAAAGAAAGCTGTAGTACAAATTTAAATATACATTTATAATGTAATCAGGGCCTTTTTCTTTTTACAGAAGCATAAAGAAGCTTGCAGTACATTGCTTGCAAAGAGAAAATTGCCAAGTATTTGAAAAGTTAAGTCTTAAAGAATGAAAACTGAAGAATGATTGATGTAATTATTGGGGAGTTCATGTTCTTTATGAATTCCATAATGGACTTTACTCAACATGTTTTGGTTTTATTAGTTTTACTGTGTTGTAGTTTTTGCTACTTTTACTCATCACAACACTGTCATGCCATCAATCTTCCTTTTGACTACACCTGCAGAATTTCATCTTTCCCTTAGCAGGCAAAATGTGTTATCTACTCCAAGGATGCTGATAATACTTACTCAGTCAAGTGTCTACTAGTGAACTCCCATAGGAATGCATCCAGCACTCAGTACAAAAAGCTGTAATTAAAAGACAGCTCCAGGATACCTGACCACCCTAGAGGTGGTTGTTACACTGTGTTACTTCTACTCTCCCATCAGGCTGAGCCTGTTACAATAGTTGTGTTTAGTGGCTTCTCTTACTAAAGATATATAATTTGCTGTGATTGGTATGACTTCAACTGTCCCTTGACTATCATACTTATCAATATTTTTCTAGCTATTTGCATACTGTTGTATAACAATGCTATTTTTTTTGTCTCAGCTTCTCTAAAAGCTAAGTAGTAAAAGTGTCCTTTACATTGTGCTTACTAGTTTATTAAGAGGAAAATGACAAAAAACTCTTTAAGTACCTTCACTTATACATAGAGCTGTCAAAAACACAGTGGGGTTTTTTTTTGAATACTCAGATCCTAACTTAGTCCTATAGTTTCACCTTCATACTGGGAAGAGTTTAAATTTCTTCATTTTGTTGATGCTCAGGAAACTTTTCTTGCAATTTAAGGTTAAGTTGTTTGATATTTCATGCAAACAGCCAATTGACCTGCTCAGGACAGAGCAATACTGATAACTATTGTCTCCAATTGTATGCAATTGTAGTTTAGATCTAACGATAATACCCAAGCAATTAAAGTCTATCTGGTTGCATGTTTCCGGTCTTTTTTCTTTTCTTTTTTTTTTTTTTAGCTTTGCCTTTTTATCCCTCTTATGGTGGACATTAATCTTACTCAGCACAATCCTATCTTTACTATGAGTATATACCTGTTGTACTTGTGTTTTACTGTGTTGTAGCACAGCTGCTTGCTTAGTGTTCTTTTTGCAAACTTTTATGAACATAATATATTTAGCATAGTATATTATGGCATTCTGTGGGCTAATATAGAGTAGTGTGGTATGTCATGGTGCTATATGGTTTATGCTTACATAATGTAACATGACTTTGCAGATTTAAAACTGAATTTTTTAAGCGTTGACTGAAAGTTACAGAATTTTGTTTGTTTCATTAGTGGACTATGCTGTTTTCTATGCCAAGAACAAAGGTATTCTACAAACAGAAGTTATTCTATTTCTTATCTATGCAATATGGAATGGTAACATCAGCATTGCAAAGCCTCATCCAGTAATGATTATTCAAGGAAGAAAAACATTTCCCTCATAAAATGGTTATTGTTATATTACACCATGGCATTTCTGAAGCAATTATGTTAGTGTAGCAATGAAATATGGAATAATCTGATACTTATCCACAGAAAATTGGCAATTAGCTTAACCACTGTTGTTGTAATATATCTTTTATCTTGCCTTTGATGTTGGTTGCTTTTGTTGCTTCCACCTGAAATTAGGGTTGGAGAGAAGGTCTGATTGATCCATGCCTCGAGAATCACTGATGAAATCCCCATCACTAAATCATGGTGTTGTTTTTGTTGATTCATGCTTCAGTTAAACACAGGGGGATAATGCTGGATTTATCACTACAGTGTCACGTTAAACAACATTTTGTTCTTGGGAACAGTTAGCAATATTTCTCTTTAAAATCACCTTCCCTGTGTCTTAATTCTTCATGGCATCACTTTACAGAGCAACTCTCCTGTATCTTCTTCCTGGCCCCATCCTGCCATTGCTTGTAAATAATTACTAAAACGTGTTGATAACAGTCCAGCTCCTTAAATGCCCACAATGCATCTCCCCAAGACACTAAGTAAACCTTCATATACAAATGCAGGCTTTGTGACAGGCTTATGAATTGTTCTTCAAATAGTCAGTTTCCTTATGTGTATTGGAAATTACCTCTTTCTCATATAACAAAAAATTGCTCCTTTTACCCCCTCTCATACCAGCTTTGCTTTGCTGATAGGAAATAGAACATTCAAAGACTTTGGCTTGAGGCTGAGAAATATTGTGTAATTTCTCACTGAAGACATATTTCTGGATAATTTATGAGAACTCCTGCTTTTATGTCTTTCCTTTGTGTTAAAGATTTATTTAGAATTAAGGAAAAAAAAATGTTCTGTTTAAATTCTAAACCTCAATTTCAGTGAGAATACTTATCTACAATCTTTATTTCTTCTCTTTTTTTTTTTAAATTTCCCAGTGTACCTAACTTTTTCAAAGCACAAGTAAACTTTGTAAAAAAATACGATTGATGGGAATCTGTTTGTGTCAATTCATGAATATGATCTGTTTATGATAGCGTCCTTTAAGTAATTATTTATGTCACTGTAGTGCAATTTTGAAGGCTTGCATTTTAATCCTATTCTACGACTGAAATTCTTTACAAAAAATAATTACCATAAAATTTAAAACTTGGTAAAGTATGTATACTGTAAATGAGCTAGCAAAGCAATACATGCTGCAAAATAATTCAAGGAAGTAATATTTGAGGACTCATCGAAACAACGGAAATCAATTCAGAAATCTTCTGTTTTCCAAGTAACTATACAGTGATTGCTACTCTGAAAGCTCTTTACCTCCTACAATTTTCATATAAATAATGGAGTAAGCGTTAGATAATTCTGTGTAATTTCATAGAGCATTAACTATGAGACATAGTTACAGTTAATGTGAAGCACCATTCCATGCTCTTCCTCCCAAAAATGTAAAACTGTGGTTTTTTCAGATATGATTTATAGGGAAGCTTTGAGTTTACCCTTTGAGAACATCACATGATTTTATATTATACGCAGTGGAGAGAGTTGTGTTTCACAGTAGTCCCAGATAGGCCTGTGGCTTTGCAATTCTTTCACATAATTTGTTATAAATGCTTAATAGCCTCTGGATATGTCCTGACTTAACTTACTTGTCTGCCTGTTTTTGTTTGCCATGATTTTATATGCAGAAATCAATAAGCTTCATTATTTTTTACTGTAAATAGACATTATAATCAGGTATAATCACCAGAAGCAAAATGTTACTAGTGTTTGTTTTATTCAGAGATATGTTGTAGAAATGATTTTGTCTAAAACTCTTTTTCATAATGCTTTATTATTTTCTGTGTGGTCATTTGCCTTGGTAGGAAATATGACTATATGCCTTTTTTATGAACTTCAGAAATTTATTTACTTTTACAGGACTGTAAAGACAAATATTTTGAAATATTCTTCAAAGAAAAACTACTGTGAAAATTACTAAAAGGGACATATAAACATTGACAATTGCATTTTGTTACATTAAATATTGTATTTGTCAAAATATAACACTCTACTGCAAACATATTGTAGCAGAGGAAGAAAAAAATTCTATTTTACCCACTAATCTTTATACAGTAAAAACCTAATAGCAGAGATCACAATTACAGTACTTTGTGTGCCACTGCAAACTATTTTCCAAGACCTTGTTTCAAAGAAGGATCAGTCTATAAATTCAGAGTAAAAATCAACATCTGACCCTTTGCACTATTTCTTCTCCAAAAGAGAAATAATATATAGTGCATACCCAGCGACCAATGCAAGCTTATCCTCCCTGAAAATACAATTAGTAAAGTTATAACTTGTGCAGTTTGGTTGAATAGAAGTATGAAAGTGAAGACTGCTTCAAGCTTTGTCAAATATTCTGTTTTTCTGCACTTCTTCCAACTTGCTTTCCACTAAAGATGTGATTTTTATATTAATTATTCATTGTCAGACCAATCACTTATAGGGTATCTGCATCTCAGAAAAATACTTATCCCATACTTATAAATAGTGTCCTTATAAGGGCTCAGTGTTTTACTGTCTGCTTGAAAGATGAGCTGAGGAATCTGGAGATGTTTAGCTTGTCCTGGCTGAGTTTGCAGTCCTGATGCATCTGGTACATCGTCATTAGCACAGTAATAATTATATTGCTAACACCTTAGCCAGTACAGTGTTTCTACAAGGAACTAAAAGAGATAGATTACACTTTTTCTTTTTTTTTCCTTCCGCCCTGCAAGTGACAATATCCACTATCATGCAAATATAAATATAAAGCCTGTCATATTTTAAAAAAATCATATTATGACTGTAAAATTAAAAGAAATTTGACGTTTTGGATTAATTTCCTTTTTTTCTTTCTTTTATATATTCTGAAGTTATCTTTTAAAATATGGTAGTGACCAGTTTATTAAAATTATAGATCATGATCATGATATGCTCATGGCATTTCTGTTCATACAAAGATTATTCTTGGACATAATTTTTTTCTCTGACTTTTGTTTTTTTCCAAACAGGTTATGGAATGATTTGAATAAGGAAGCAAAAAAAACCCCAAACATATGAATCATGTAACTTTTGCATTAATGTAAAATGTATTTTTATAAATTTATACTTGGTGAAAATACAGGCCTTTTTTTCTCCAGAAGTTTTCTAAATTGTAGACGGAATATGACAGCATAGTGGTTATTAATAGTGAATAAACTCCTCTCTTTTATGACCTGCCTTAGGTCTCTATGCAGTGTAGCATTTCCGTACACAAACAGAAGCTTAATAGGTGTTAACACCAGTGTCTTCTCTCTGCTCTTATTTGGACACTGTAGACATCCTCAAAAGGACACAATGTAAACAGATGCAGGGTGTTTCTTTTCTGAGCAGTAACACATACTTAGCAAAGCCTTTTATGAGTTACAGAGGACAAACTGTGGTTCCAGACACTAAGGTCATCTCTCAGACAGATTTTTTTGAGAAACTGACCAAGGTTACTTCTCATAGTTGACATCTTGTACAGTATACAAATATAGATCACACAGTAGCTATTATCTGCCTCAGATTCATTACAAAAGAATTTTCAGTTTGACCTTCAAAAAGCACATGTGTTCTAACCACATTCCAGAACATAAAAGTCACCTTTAAAGAAAAAAAAAAGGGGAAAAACAGAATAAGAAGAATTTGTTTAATCATGTATCACACAGGGAGGCTGATCATCGTGTTGTTTATTCTTATAAGCACAGTGCTTTGCTTACAAAAGTTTATTTTCATATGGGTAAAAACATGGAAAATGAACTTTGAAATTAATTAACTGTTTATTTATGCATTTTTCCATTGTAGAACTAGCCCACAGGCTAACAAAATGCTAGCTTGCCTAAAGGATGTTCATTGAAATTGATAGTGAAAATTTTTCTGACAGCTGGTAATTTGCTTATTTACAGCTTCTCTATTAAATCTTCAAATGTAGTAGATACCAATTAATAACTTTCAGCTGAAGAGCTCTTGTTCCTTTTTATTTGTTCCAGTTGCAGAGAGATGAAATTTCCTTCTGTTTTTTCTGCTTTTAATAATCATCCTGTGACACCCCATCCTATTTTCTCCCTTTCACATAAAGTTCAGATACATTGGTATAAAGATGAAAGAATTAGTAAGAGGCCAATTGTATATGTATCACTGAGTTACTTAGTTGTGGCATTGAAACTATTATATATTGGATTCCCTTTATTTTGAAAAATAATACTGCTGAGATTTTTCCCCAGCGCAGAAGGAGTATTTTATTCCGAACCAATTAAAACTGATACGAGATGAAATAAGTAATTTTGTCATACTTTCATATTTTTGTGATACATAATAGTAGTGAAAATTGTTAAATCACTTGAAAAAATAATAAAACAAAGCTAAAAGGATCCAATAAATGGAGGTTAGTTTGTCTAGGGAAGCCAATAGAGTTAATAAAACCAAGAACAGAAAGGTATTTGGTGGTCTGGGGAATCTATTGTAGCAGCATTAAACCATTTCATAACATATTTCAAGTTTACTTCTTAGAACAGATTTCTACCCTGAAAGTATATGTTTATTAGGTAAAAAACCCAACCAAACTAGCAATAAAAGTTATCATAGCATGGCTTTGGTTGGAAGAAACAGGAAAGATCATCTAGTTCGAAACTTTCTGCCTAGAGAAGGGAACTTTCCACTAGACCAAGTGACTCAGAGCCCCACCCAGTCTCATCTTGAACATATTCAAGCATGGGAAGTCTGCAACATCTCTAAGTTTGCCCTCTTTCAGTATCAGGACATTCCCCTTTGTCCTATCTCTACAAGCCCTTGCGAAGAGTCTTTCTTATGAGACTTCCATAACACAACAGAGGAACACTTTAGTGGGAAGCAAAATTTTTCACACATGTTCCAATGTGTTATAGGAAAAAAAATAGTCTTCTTGGGTTCTGTCCACATCAACTACTTGTAAGAGCTCCTACTTCGCTTTTAGTCTGAAGTTTCTTATTAGTCTCCATCTTACAATCTTCTTGACTCCTGAAATCTATGTTTGTAAGGGGAAAGTTGATTAAATTATTTATTAAATGCGTATAGTGAAATGATACTGTGTTTTGCTGTGTTTGTGGGGATGTGTACTACATTCCCTTTGTATTTTCTGTACCTGACCTAAGACTCCCAGGATGTGATTTTAAGAACACTTGGATCTTTACATGGCAAATAGAAAAGTCTGGGCCCCTTGTAATTTCTGATTATGTCTTAACATCTCTATTGATACGCTAAAGATATAGAGGTGTTTCACTGCAAGAGAAATTATGTATGCATTTTCTACATGCACTTAAAAAATCCTAATCTCCATCTTTTATGTTAAATTTCAAAATTATTAACTATTCTTACACTGAAATCCCTGTGCACTGGTTCTCCATTTAAAAAGTTTGAAGGGCAGTAGTAGTTAACCATATTTCAGTTGGAGAAATGTAAATTACTTTTTGGTAAGGAGATAATATAATATTTCCAAAGTAAATTAATGAGATAATCTGATAAATTAATAATTTCACCTTATTCCAAAAACTGAATGGGACAGACAGAAGATTGCAGATGTCTGCATGCTAAACTAAATCTGAAAGACTAAGTTCATACTTTTCTGCTCAAAGTACAAAAGTTTGGGGTCTTGAAATATGTAGGTTTTGTGTAAAACAATAACAAACTATGCTGTATAAATGGACAACAAGATTTATTTCCGATCTTGGAGAACAACTGCACGTAGTGATTATAGTATTTAGAAGTAAGTTTGCATAGTCTGTCTAAAAGTAGCTCAGTTTGCTTGAAGCACAAATATAGAATGTTCAGTTTTTTCATGGAATGTTTTCCCCAATTCTTCTTTAGAGATTTAGTTCATTAACTGAATTTTCTTCTAGCTATATGAATGTAATCTGGTGTCTCATAAATATGTGGAAGTCAAAGTAAATACCAATTTATCTCTTCAGTGGAATTCAGTACGAAACAAGACAGTTTCACTAGTTTCATTGTCTTTTCTTTATATTTAAGTAGTTGTGCTACATGCTGTTTCCAACATTATGCAAACTAAACAATAGTTCCTATTTTCAGAATATATACACAAAGTATTCAGCGCTACTAAATGATTATATTTTATGCACAGCTTAGACGATTCTGTGGTAGGATCATCTTTTAGGAAAAAAACCCACTGAATTTAAGCATTCCAGACATAACTCATGTGAGTGAATTTTCTAGGTCTATATAACCAGTTTAAAGTAGGTCTTCCCTGCTAGGCTGCACTTACTGTATCAAAAAGCTTGGAGGGCCATAAGACTCACAAATTTGCTTGCAGGAATTTTTCTCTTTTTGTTTTGTTTTGTTTGTTTGTTTGTTTTGTTTTATTTTTATGTCTTCAAAAAGAATTCTGTCATTTACTTTCATACTATACTCAACTGCTGGTTTGGGTTGCTGGGTTTTTTGCGTGTGTGTAAGTTCATTTCTTTTTCTAATTACTATCAGGGAAAAAGATTGGTTTTGCTGATGGAATTTTGCTGCATGGTCATACACTTCTGACTACATCTGGATCAATACTGAAGAGAAAAAAAAACAAAACAAAACCAATAAAAAAGGTAAATCAAAGCCAAACTAAACCCAAGCCATCACAGTTTTCTTTCACATTATTTCAGTAAATATACTTGCTGGCTTGAATGCTTCCAAGTGAGTACAAGTCAAGCAAATGCAGATGAGCAATTGTGAAAAGTTGGACATGATGCCTAATACAAAGCTTTTTCAGTCACATAAACAGTAGGGTGAAATTATTCAGTTCAGTTATAGTGATTTAATTGTCAAGTATGCTTTGATACTCATTGAAAATAAGGATTACTTTTCTTCTAAAAAAATATTTATATGGCTGAAGTAAATGAAAGACCGTTACGTGTTCTGAGATTCTACTTTCATAGACCCTTAAGACAAAATATTTGACACAATAATACCAACGAAATTATAAATAAATAGATATAAGACAACATTTAGGTGCCTTTATATCAAACATCATACTTGCTGCAAAATATTTCTTATTTATACATGTCTTGTTCAGTGACTGCTTCTGCCATTTGTGAATTCTTGCTCTATCAGAAGGAATCTTTTTATTCCCAAGAACTTATTTGAAAGAATTTTACTTGGAAAATTTAAAGAACAAACAGATTGGATAATTAGGGTGAGTTTATTATTATTTTACTTAGGGACAATTTGATAAGGTTCTTAATGCATTTGATATAGGTACAGTGCTTACTCCTAGTTTTGACTTTGGCAGGCATTGTAACTATTTTGTTTTAATAAAGAGAGTGATGCAGAATTTCACTTTGAGACATTTTTCACACAGCTGAGAAATTTTAATGTTTTTGGAACTACACATTCTATCACATAGTACAATGGGTTATATTTATCTTTGCACTTAATCAAATGACTTTCCTGGTTTGCAAGTGCAGTTGACTAATTGTGTGTGATTCCATCTCTCTGATATATAGATACACTGGAAAGAAAAAAAAAACACACAAATTTCAATGCATTTTTGTTCCGTTTAGGTTTTTCTTTTCATTCACATAATGTATAGTATACAGGCTTGAACCACATAAGGAAAGCAGATGTTGATCAAAGACTTTCATGCAGTTTCACATTGCAAAAATGAGAGTAGGTGTTGCTCATCGAACGTTAATCCTCCTCTGTGTATTGCCTTATGCTCTTTACAATTTGAGAGAAAAAGTCAGTCAGCTAATGACAGCTCAGTTTAAACTTCAGGTTAAATTGCTTTTCATGATGAGTTAAAGATTAATTCTTTACTTACACAAGATTGGTGTGAGCTGTTTTTACTTTTAAAATCTGTATTAGCCATAAGGTGGCAGTGCAGCAACTATTTTTAGCTGAAATGGGGAAAAAAAAGATAACAGAAACTCTTAGTCTGATTTCCAAGGTACAAGAAAAGTAACACAGCAACAGTTTTAGTGTTTTGGGGGCTGAGTGGTGTTATTTTTTTTTGTTTCTTTAAATTTATATACCTTAAATGATTTTGGTGGCTGAAAGACAGAAATCTCTAGCAGTGAAATCTCATTTGTTGTTACCTGACTTCAAGCAAAGAAGGATTCTGGCAAGTCATAATGGAAATAAATAAAAATATGTTAAATAGACAGTCTAAAAAATATTAATCAGAAACAGGAAGAGACATTTAGTTGCTAATATGTTAGATGGTTTATACACATTCCTTAAAGGAAGCTCAATCTTTTCTTAGAAAAATAACAATTCATTAAAGCATTAGGAGTGTAATCGTATGCATATGTATATGCCTCCATAAGTACTTTCACGCATGAAAGAATAAAACCCTTCCAAGCAAACTCAGCTTGTAAATTCACAAACACCATCCCTTTGCTCCCCTTCCCCTATATCCTCTAGGTATCTTTCTTTGCTAAACATTAAAGGTTAGACAAAAGAGAAGTGGGGGTTTCGTGGATTCTTCACTGGCTTCAAGTATGCATCATCCCACAAGCTTCTCAAAATCATCCTCAAAAAATATGACGTGTATCACCAAAATACAGATGGAGGAGAGCTCAATGCCTGCATTTCTCAGATGCTTTCAATAGGTTTGATCTCATTTCTGCAGTAGAAATACACATATAGAAATCATTGGCCATTCTTACTTAATTCCAAATATGCAGATGGATAATGAAAAGTCTGGATCAATACCAAATGTGCAGTTTTGATACAGACCATGTAGTCATGTGAAGTCTCTCTTCTAAAAAATATTTTCTATAAAGGCACATCCTACAAAGCACAGAGAATTTCAACACACACAGAACACCCTTAATTTAAAATTAAATGAAAATAGGTTAATCAAAATTAAATTAAGAGAAGGAAAAACAGAAAGGACAATTTAATATTCATAAGTGAACACATTGTTTTTCATTCTCCTAAATCACATTGGTGATAAGCACTGATTTTGCTATTTTAAGTGAAAGTGTCATGCTTAAAACCTAGTTCTACTCACAGATTTACAGTGACTTTTTTGCTTTTAATCCTTTGGATTAGCAGTTTTATTTTACAGTTGATTTATACAAATCACAAAGCTACAAAAAGCAAATAAACTCAACCAACATTCATGATGGCATTTGACTATATTTAAGCACCTTTCTGTAATTTTTTTAAAGGCCAGCAGAATAGATTTTTTTATTCCAAAAGAGTGGTAATATTAAGTAACTTACTCTGAATTTCTTTCCATCTATATATTTTTTTCTAATTGGTGATATAAAAATGTAGGTATTTGTAAACATAGAAAAATTGCAGTTACCTTAAATAAATAAAAAATAAAACAAGCAAACAAATAAAATATTCTGTGTATTACCAGAGGAAAAATTGTAGAAAGTGCATATTCCCATGTATGCATTAATGTTGCCTTAAAGTCTTAGAGAGATAAATTTTTATCTGACAAGTATTAGGTGAAAACCAGCTAGGAATGGTTAATCATATGTTTCAGTATGGAATCATGGTGTTTTCTTAATAAGTGAAAACCATTTTTTTCACCTGCTAAGTGGTAAGCAAAATATTTCTGTAAATATTTAGGTATCAGTAAAACAGCCCAGGAAAAAAAAATGGTATGCTAAAAAACCTGACAACTAATCACCCAACCCTTTGCCCACCCCTCAATCCCCACCTGCCATAGAAAAGCCTAAACCAGAAACCCAACCAAAAACCCCAACCAAACAACCAAAACCAACCAACAAACAAAACAATGAAAAAGCTGCCCTTTTGCAAACTTAGAACTGATAAGAAATAAATTCATTAAAAAAAAAAAAAAGGGTAGGCCATAATTCACCAGTTATGCAGTGTTGCATAAGCTACTTTATGATTTAGGTGTCTGAATTAAATGTTTAAAGAGACCATGCTGATGTTAGGTTTGCACTGGGTTTTTGTCACTTTACAGGAACACTTCCCTCTTGAACCCTACCAATTGCAGGTGGAGGCAGGTGGCAGCCTGTGTGACTAAAGAAGCACGTCCTGCAGCTATGGGTCTCCAGACCATAAATATCCTACAGCACTGAACCTTGGCAACCTACAGCTGGAATGGATCTGTCTCCTGCAGCCCTTGAGCAGCTCCTCTCTCTGCAAGGCTACTTGCATTTGTACACTCCACACCCCCAAGGAGTGAGCAATTGCACACCTGTGCAGGTGCTGAGGCACTAGCAGAGGGTGCTGCTGGGGTGGCCTCTTCAAAAAGAGACTGAGGGGCTGCCCTGTGCCAGACACAGCTGGCTCCAGGCAGCTCTAGCAGAAGCAGCAAAAGACACAGATGAGCCTCTTTGAAAAGACCATGGTACTTCCAAGAAAATACTTTTTAAAAGGGGCAAAGATGCTGAACAGTCAGTGGAGAGAAAAGTATTGGCAAACATGGGGGTGAACATTAATTAGGACAAAGAAGATGATGGAGGAGGTGCATCAGATGATGACACAGAGATTTCCCTGTAGTCAGTGGAGAGGCATACAGAGTGGAGAAGGGTAAAAGAGTGAGAAAGATGCACCAAACCTTACCACACCTCCCACATACACGTCCCTTCTGGACACATTGCCAGGGGCAACTAGAGGAATGAGGTGCTAAAATTGAAAGTGAGCCTGAGACATGGGTGGTGAAACTGTCCCTCTTACTGCTACAGGCCCATTTGTTTTCACAATTTTTCATCAGTTAAAAGCTATCTTTTGCCTCTCTTTCTCCATTAGAGGTAGACATGTGTGTCCCAGCTCTTGTGCAATATGACCTGTTTAAGCAGTTGTGTGTCAACCTCTAGATCTGTCATTTTTTTCTTTAAGTTTCTGCGGCTTTTTCTTCTCATATCATCAATATCTCTTGCTATCTTCTCCTATATTCCTTATACCATGTTATAGCTTTCTTCATTTATCTTCTCTGGGGTTTTTGTGACTTTTGGGTTTTTTTGCCTAAGTTTTTATAGCACTTTATTTAAAAGACCACTTTTCCCACTGAGAAACTATAGTACCTCCATAAAAAAAGAAAGGATGATACAGTGTCATTATTTAAAAGATATTGGGGGGGGAAGAAAGAGGGAGAACAAAACTGAGTTTTCTTACAAGGGTTCAAAAGAGAATTGAACTGTAGTGAACAATGCTGCTTTCTTTTACCTGTCTTTGGGGATCTTTTGGGCTTAATCTCTTGGAAATTCATCTTTAAAAGCTCAGTTCTCCCTCTGAGCACTTCTAGGCACCCTGCTGACATTCTCCTTTCCAAGTCAGAAAAAGCTAAAAGAAAACACTGTTTGCAAGTGCATTTTTTCTTCCTTACTTTTACACAAAAAGCCTATCAGCTGAAAGCACCATGTGTTGTGGGAACAGATGTAACTCGGAAAACAGGGATGGTAATTGATTAAGACTAGCCCATGACAAAAGTAATAGAACAGAAAGGTTTTCAGGCTGTGATCTTTCACCTTCTTCTCTATTATCTACTCAGCACACTGATAATGAAATAAGTATGTTTTTTCAGGTATTGTAACCTGGACAAGCAGAATCTCAAATGTGAAAGCTCTACAGCCTTTCCAGCCTGGATTTTATGCCACTGATTGTGTTTAGAGTGTATAAGGAATTAGTAAAGTACTGGGTCATATGCTTTCAAAAAGTCTTGTTTGAAACATATTATAGCATAACAAAACAAAGCAATCTCAGAAGAGTAAGGAAAAAAATAGGGATAAGAAAGAGTTTGAATAATGGTCTCAAACTATTTCTGTTCTTTTTAGAAAAGGTATACTTCCTTTCACATTCCTTGCTGGCCTTCCTTCAAGAAAGAAACAAACTCTTACTGAATAATTTAGTAAACTTTTAAGAAAGTCATTCTGTGTTCATCCATCAAAATGCTGTATTTCAACAAGAAGAGAATTAGCCCTCACAAATTCAATTAGCTTCTATTTTACAAGTTCTTTGGTGCTAATTGCCCTATGTGCCAGCCACCAGTAAGAACCTTTCAATATTTGAGTTTTTACACTCATCTCATAGTATGAAAAACTCAAAAGAATCCCAGGGTATTCAGTGATCAGTAGTTAATTTACTCTGTATTCTTTGCCTCTTCCCTCTACTCCTAAATCCTAGTTTCTATAGAACACATTTTTTAAGAAACCTGAGAAGTACTTGACTTTCAAATATATAAGAAAGAACTGACAACTTGTATTACTGACTCAGATTCTTCATGATGCTACCAGTCATGAAACAATTTTTGAAACACCCTCAAGGAAGGCATCCACATTCCCAAGATTATGCCATTTGCAGCATAGGAACAGTGGTCTGTTACTGTTTGTTGCAGTGAAGCTTTTCTGCTCCATTTTCAATCCCAGGGCTGATTTGAGGAAAGAATTTAACTGAGTGTGCATTTTTGTCTAAGTCAACCTTTAAGAAGACTTCTGAGTTCCTGATTAGTAATGGGTATTTGCCAGGCCCTAGTTACATTGCTGTAGGCTGAGGTACACAAATGTACCTCTCCTCCAAGAGAGGTATTTATTTAGTCAGTATTTCTGGTGAAGTAACTATGAGTTCATTAGCAATCCAGAAAATGAAATACAAATATCAAGAGTGGTAGAAATTTCTCACAACTATCTCAATAAGAAAAAACTTTCATCCATCATCAAGAAAAAAGGAAAGTGGGATGCCTTAGGATAATAAATAGCAGATCCAGAGGCTATTGTGCAGCAAAAATCCCTTGTAAATCTGAATCCTGTTAGTCCAAAATATGCAAACTACCTCTCACTGTTCAAAATGTGAAGTTGCTATGAATCTTACTAGCAAGTTACTCATCTGTTTCTTCAAACTACTAATACGTCAGCTCTCAGCCTAATAAATTAATTGTAATCAGTGCTTTAAAAGTTTCCAAATTTCCATTATCTTGGTGTTTTTAGATTTTCTTTTATGTGTGTTGAAAGAGTATAAAATGTGAAAAAAAGCCACATCGGTGAAAACCATCTTATCTTGAATTGAACACAAGTTTTGGCAAAGAGTTTACTTTTATGATCCGGATATCATATTATGCTTGAGTGGACTATGTGCTGTAAGCATGTTATCATCATCTAAGGTAATCACTCTGAATTTTAATTTTATTGTGGGATGTTAATTTGGAATTTTATGACCACCAAGCACATGTTTTGCCTGGAAAGACTTAATCAGATGATACTATTATTTAGCATATTATTTCCCGTGGGCAAATTAAACTCAAGTGTTTCTCTCTGTGGACGCTTGAGTGTCTAATGAACTACACTGGGATCACACAGAAGACAGCAGTGCATACACAGTGATATACCGCAAATCACACTTTAATTTCTTTAAAAAAATATATTCTGATATTTTAGAGAAAAATCATTAGATTGACTATTTTAAGATTGACATTGAAGCAGTCAAGTGTTTATGCAAGTGTAGTTATATGGAGCTCTAAGCTACAATAATTTCAACTAGAAAGGAAAAGGAATATGTCACTCTCCTTTTGAGATGCAGCAAGGATATTTGTGCAGCCTTTAGCTCCATTCCTCTTCTAATTCAATGTAATTTGGGATTTAGCTAATACTCTGTTTAAAAAAAAATGCTCTCTTTAGCTGCTTCAACAAAATTTAACTGTTTCAAACAAGTTGGTGAAAAGTATACTTTTCTGATTTTATGGAAACTTTAATTATCAAAATACAGGAACTGCCTCCTTAATCCATTAGTTATATGCTTATGAAGACAAGAAAATCTTAAAATCTATAAACCCCCAGTAAAATAGCATGTAATTTTAAAGTAGTTTTGGGTGACTTCTGTGTTTTGGTTCACTCATCAAAGAAAGAAGCTTTTACAAGACTGATTCCTAATGCTAGGAATTACCAAGAAAATCTCTTCTTGGGATGAAGACACTGATGACCCATCTTCTCTTACTAGTCTTGTATTGTCAAGAACAAGGTCATTTTCTGCAATTTCTCTATTTTTGCTCCTAAGATACAGGAGAAAATAAAGATGTAAGAATCAAATAATATCTCACCAAATCACTAAGAAATAGCTATGTACAACAATGTGTTTAAAAAAAATCCAACTGAATTTGGAATCAAGACTTCTTGCAATTAGAGATTTATTATTTAGAAATACTCAATGTTCAATCCCTTGAATAATTATATATATGTATGTTACATTGCAAAGAATTTCTCTTACATACTGAAACTAATTTTTAATAGTCTAGTCTAATGTTATGGGTTTAGCCAGGTCTAAATTTCGGCTTTAGTTTTCAGAGTAGGCCTTAGATTATCAGCCGACTTGAACTGGGTCAGGCCAGCTGACACTGACTTCTCCTTCCCAATGGTACTCCAAACCATATTCCAACATCATCTCAAATATAAAAGCAGCTTAGTTCAGTTTCTCATGGCTGCTTGTCCGGGAAAGATGTATTGTTCTCCTTGACCAGTGTCTACCACCGTTGCTGCTATGGCATCTTAGGAGAGTAAAATGTTTATTCTTAGTCTTTCTCTCTGCTTGGGTCTGTCCCTCAGGGGATTAAGTTTTCTTGGGTGATTTGTAGCTAGAATGGCGGGATTTGTGTTTTATGGGGAGGTGAAAAAATGATTTGTTATAACTAACTTGTGTAGGTGTGTGTTATTTTGTAGTTTTCTTATAATTTTATCTTTTCTGTATAAATATATAAACATGTTTTAAGTTTTCCAGGTTTTTTCTCCCTTTTCTTCACGGGCAAGGGGAAGTCTTAGTATGTGTTTGGGTAGTTGGAATTTTTCCAGCTCAACCTAGCACATCTAAGAGCCATCACTTTATTTATCATAATTGTTAAAAAGTTCCCTCTCATACTTTCCAAATATAAAACTAATCAAAACTATGAAAAAAAGGAAAAAAATTGTATACAGTGTCGGTTTCTTGGCTGGGTATCCTTCAGCAAAAACATTTACAGGTTCCAATCACGGTGGTTATCCTTAAGTGATCCATTTTGTGTATCATTCCACTCTTTCACTGATAGAAGTATTTTTCTGCCTCTTTACTAGAGTATTGAAATGGATTAACCTCACAACAGCTCACTCACTCCCACCCTGGGTAGTGAGAAGAGTCAAAACAAGCAGCTCTATCACACTCCTCTTCAGCTGAACAGGGAAGAGAAGATATAATGAAAGAAAGTCTTATGGTTAAAAATAAGGACAGGGAGATCACACGACAATTACTGTCCTGGGCAAAACAGGGAAATTATTATCAATCAATGCAGAGTAAGATAATGAGAAATAAAACTTAAAAGCACCTTCCACCCTCCCTCTTTTCTTCCCAGACTCACTTTTATTCCCAAATTCTCTACCTTCTCCTTACTAGTGGTTCAACAGAACGAGCAAGGGGGCTTGTGGTCTGTTCATCAAACATCATCTCTGCTACTTTCTTCTTACACTCTTCCACTGCATGGGGTTCTTCCCATGGGAGACAGTCTCTAATTTTCTCCAATATGAGTCTTTCCCACAGACTGTGGTTCTTCATTAACTGCTCCAGCATGGGTCCTTTCACAAGGTCACAGGTTTTGTCAGCAAACTTTCTCCAGCATGAGTCCTATTTTCATGGAGCCATAGGTCCTGCCAGGAGCCTGCTCCAGTATGACCTTCCGTCTCCTTCAGTCATCCTCCTACTCCAGCTTCTCCTCCTCTGCTAACCTTGGAGTTTGCGGAGTTTTTTCTCTCACATATTCTCACTTCTCTGGGTGAAACTGCCTCAGTGCAGCAACACTTTTCCCATTGTCAAACCTATTATTCCAGCAGCACCAGCACTGCTTCTGATGGGTTTGGCCCTGACCAACATCAAGTCCATCTTGGAGCTAGGTGGCATTGGTTCCATGATACACTGGGGAAGATTCTGGCAGCTTCTCAGAGAATCCACCACTGTATCCTCCTGCTTCCAAAAATTTGCCATGTAAACTGTTGCCTGAGAAGACTGGAGAGAAAAAGAGTCTAGGGCAATTTAGTAGGAGAAAAGATAAAAGAGCAGAAGCTTCAATAAGCCCTTAGGCACCAGGAATACATATCCATGCACGTGCCCCCTGACCTTGGTTCTATGGTCTTTATAATAATGTCCATCCAAAACCCGTTCTGCCACCCCCCCAGTTGTGCCCCATTCTGCCCCCGGCACACCCCATCAGGAACTGAGTCTGGGGGAGTTTGGGACCCCTCCTTCATCATCTTTGTCTTCCTCGTCCTTGGAGGCCTTCCAAAGTTCTGAGCCTGAAGGTCACCTTGTCTATGTTTCTTTCTTCTAGTGCAGGCCTTAGAGTGTTTTTCTGCAATTCTACCTTTAAAAGAAGACTAAACAGCTAACATAATTTTGAGAGATTGATGTAGAATGGAGTTGGTATGTGTAAACACTGACCTATTGTAGGTATTTTTACTGGTACATTAAAATCTACATCTTCTTCAATTACTTCTAAAAGCTATAAAAAAATCAAAGAACTAAAAAAACCCAAAACCCTGAGACATCAAAACCCAATGATGATGATGTTAATAATAATAATTATTATTATCAACACCTTTATTAAGGAAAAAGGAGAGGAAGAGAAAAATAAAACCCAAAAGAAACAAGTGATGCACAATACAGGTGTTCCCCAGCCCTAAATAATTCCTAGACTGTCCCTAAGCAGTGATCAGCTCTTTCTGGTCAACTCTCCCCAGTTTATATGCCAGGTAGGATGTTCAGTGGTGTGGTGTGGTGTAGTATGGTATGGCAGAGTTTTTTGGGCTGGTCGCCTGTCTTGGCCATGCCTTCTCCCAGCATCTTGTGCAGCTTCTTTTTGGCAAAGCGTAAGACAGAAAAAAGTCCTTGACTCAGGATAAACAAAACCTAGCAAGAACTGAAACAATGTGTTATCAAGGTTATTGTCATACGAAATCCCAAACTCAGCACAGCACTAGCTACTAATAAAAAAACTTAACTTCATCCCAGCCTATTAAAAATACGTAATGTTATTAAAAGTAGATATAGCAACAGTGCTAACATGAGAATTGTGGGGGAAAAAGTGAAATTCATATTTGTTTTGATGATTATGCAGCAACTCCATAAACTCCACAAACTCCACAATTGATCATTTTTTGTACATTTTTAATGTCATCTAGTAAAGGGAAGATTATCAGCCATGAAACATAACTGGATGGATAAATCCTGGGGTTTTTCTTATATCTTAACTCAAAACTATTAAAAAATATGCCCTAATATCTGAAGCACATACTGAGATCCAACATTTCTATGAGCACTATTGTACTTGTGTATCTCTTGTTATGGGTTTAGCTAGGTAGGCCTAAATTTAGGCTTTGGATTTCAGGGTAGGCCGGGGACTGTTGGCTGACTTGAGCTGGTCTGAGCTAGCTGACAGCTGACTTCTCCCAGCCAATAGTATTCCATACCATATTCCGACATCATGTCAAAGGGTAAGAGCCGGTGTAGAAGCTCTGACTCTGTGTTGGGCAGTTGGCATTTTGTCAGCTCAACCCAAGACATCTCTGCAGTGAACTTTGCCTGGAAGGAGCAAAGGAATTTTTTAATGGTTAAGGATGCTTTATTGTATTAGAAGCCCTAGTTTGAATAACTGTAAGACAACTGTAATGAAGAGCAAATGTACCAGTGTAATAACTTGGCCATCACATTTGTCTATAAATGTTTTTTTTCATATTAGGTACCACCTTCAGCTCTATGAAACTATACTATGATAGAAAGAATTCAAACGCCAAGAGTTGTTAGGTATCCAGCTAACAAGCAAAGTTGTGCATCATTTTCCAGTTGCATGCTCATAAATCTAATGAAGTAGCAGGATCACTGGAACCAAGGAACATTTTATTCTCTTTGCTTTTTATAAATATGTAGGCATTCACATTGTAGCAGATCATGGCACTGTTAGTTGCACT
This sequence comes from Pithys albifrons albifrons, assembly GCF_047495875.1. Classification (NCBI taxonomy): domain Eukaryota; kingdom Metazoa; phylum Chordata; class Aves; order Passeriformes; family Thamnophilidae; genus Pithys; species Pithys albifrons. Next base: position 67,389,747 of record NC_092497.1, on the reverse strand, counting down.
TTGCGAGATGAGCTTCTCTAAGGAACCAGTGTGATTTTCACCGAGAAAGCAAGCTCTAGCTCTGGATTGTTAGATACATATGATTCACTTTCCAATCCAGAAGAAATGTCGGTTCTGATGCCTTCTGTCTGGCAGGAATAAACTCTTTCAAATTTAGCAGAGCATGGAACTGTTAACTGCAGTTATCATTTTAGTCACCAACCAAAATCATATCTAGATGAATATATACCTGAGTAAAGACAGTGCTTACAACAATAGTATCAAAACCATGCTGACCCAAATGAAATCATCTGGTCCATCCTGGATATTTTGTCTTTGGCAAATGATAAATGCAAGATATTGAGAAAAGCACCCCAAAAAAATCCTGCCTACATTTCCAACTTCCACATCAACAGTCTCTCAGGTCTGCATTCAGGATAGTTTCTTCTTAGCTGAAGGTTGCTTCTGTTCATTGTTAAATGAGTTTATAGACTTCTCAGAATTATTTTTTTTAAATTTTCCATGGTCTGAGTTGCCTTGGGTTTACCAGGAGCCAGTCACAGCAAGGACAGCTCTAGTTGTTGCCTTTTGCTCTATCCATGATCAAGCAGATTTCCTAGAGCTCCCACTGATTTGTGTAGGCTGCTGTAGTTTTCCATCAATAAAAATCTGCCTACATGGAGTATTAAACAAATTAATCTACAATGAGACTTCAGCCCCTGATCTACATGCCTGGACTCCTGACAGACTTTTAAAGTACTGCCTCAGAAAGTACAACAGGGGACTTTTCTGAATACCCTTTTATTTGTAGTTGTCTGATATTCCTGAAAATAATTTTTTTAATGTATTCCTTTTAATCAGAATAAGTAAAGATATAAAATAATCTGGCCCCCCAAAAACCATAAAATAAAATAACCTGAAGAACAGAATTTCAAGGCCTTTCCTTCTCTCCTTATCTTCCTGCCCCCTACCCCCCACACTCCCACACCCCTTAATACCAAAAGAGAATTTTCCCTTGCATTCTCTCTTCATTTGCAGAATATAGAGATATGTTTTAGAAGCTGATGGTGAGACTTCTCACTTTCTGGGAGAAAACAAAATGAATATATATAGGAAAGAGATTAGGAAATACTAGGGAATTACACAAAGATTAGCAAAATTTGTGATTTTTCACATATCAGAACATATTCATTATCTGTGATCATTAGTCAGAGTGCAGTACTTCTGGTTTTTCAGGAAAAGAGGTTAATATGTAGATATGAATGAGTTAATTTTAAACCATTCCTCAGTTATGTAAATGCACAAAATGTAGTGCCACTTTCTATTCTTATTACAATCTTGAGACTGTCACTATAATTGATTAATTTTGTGCCATTCTTACACAGTGATCTCTTTGTCACAAGAGTGAGCTATCTCAGAATTTTAATGCTGCGTACATTTTAGTTGTCATAATGTATTCTGATTCTCATTCTGGTGACAAAGGTTGGCACGAAATCAGACCATATTCATAACAAAGACTGAAAAAATAAAGCAGGAAACTATATAGAATCCATCTTCATGACAATCTCAGAACAAAGAGAACAGAAATATCAAAAAACCAAAACTCTGTTCTAGTGGCAGTCTTGGTATTGTAATATCACAATACTCAAAAATGCATTTTTCAACCTTTTAGATTGGGTGCATTAAATTCATTGCAGTGTGGATATTTTAAAAGGAGAGAGTGAGGAAAAAATCTTATGTCAAATTGTGATTTGTTAGAAATAGTTATGGATAATGGAAAATACCATATGGCTGCTTGTTAATTCCTAAATCTACCACTGAGTTACTGGCAGGAGAGACAGGGAACAAGCAGGGAGGAAGGAAAAACCAAAGGTTGTTTTTCATAGAACTTTTACATCAGAAACTAATTGTTTCTTTCTAGGCTTAGTGCTAATACAATTATTAGACAAACGGCTAATATGGCAAACTGTGAGTACCAAGAACAAGAAACTGTTCAGCTTGGTGGATAGACAATTGGTGAAAACATTTTCTAGTTTAACAATGAAATTATAATCATAAATATTTTACTTCAAAGGTCAGTTCATATTTCTAATTTTAACATTTTCATGTTTGGCTGTGGGCTGTCACCTTGCATACAACTCAAGGTTTTATTTCATATTATTTTTTATATATATTTCTGCATTCCAACAAGAATAGAAGGGAATATCAAATACTTAGAGTAATATTTACTAACTTTAGGTGTCCTACAATGTAACCTAAGAAAGAACACTAAAATATTTTTGCACGTTTTGAACATCTGTAACCTGTGTTGCACTACTGCATATAAAAGCTTGACATGTGTCTAACTAATGTGGAGAAGAAGCTAAGAAGGTATACTAAGGAAATATTTCTTGCTTAGCTTTTATACTCTTACCATTGACCATGCTGTTGCCCATTGTTGAAATCAGAGTATTTTGCTAGATGTGCTTTTGGTCTGACATGACACTGCTTCTCTAATAACAGCTAGAGATCAAGGAGTAGAAAGTACTTCAGAAGAACAGTATAAACCACAACTCTTTTCCCACTGCACTCCAATTTCGATAGCTAGTACGCTAATAAACATTTTCCTGGCTCTCCTCAAGTTTTTACATTTTTGATACCAGTGTTTTTCAGCATTGAAAGAAGGTAAGAGGGGAATAAAAGTTCATTGTTCAGACTCTGGCGAAAGAACCTTTTTTCCTGGAATGAAAATTAAGTGAAAAATCTTATTTAGCTCTTGGAATTCGTAAGTGTATGATCATCTACTACCCTAAAAGTCCATGATCACCCCAGGAAGAAAGTAAATAGATCTTGCTTACAGGATTCTTTTTTATTCCATGATTTCAGTATACAAAATAGAAGTTAACATCCATTATTGAAGCTAAAGAAGTTTAAAACTTAGCTTACAGATATTGATGACCAAGAATGATGCTTGTGTATGTAGATGTTCCAATGCTATTTAGGCGTTTTCAACATTCATCATGCATCTAGAGTAAAGGCTGAACACATCCTCCAAAAGAAAACAAATACAATCTTATCTGAAAATAGAACAGTGAACAATAATTTTGGACTTAAATTGGTGAAAATAAAGTCTATGACTATCCCAACTGAAATTACCTTAGAAACAAAACCCAGATATCAGTGGTTTCATATTCTATAGTCTATTTGTGGAGTTTCTGGATTCAACACTTTACAACACTCATCTGCATATTATTATGTCTTAAGGACATTCCTTTAGATATTTAGAGAAAGCTGTGCAATTGTCTATGAATCTTTGCTCCTACTACTTTTCCAAAATGCACAGTATTTATTTATATTTGCCAACCTCATTCCTATTACATTAAGAAAAAAGTGATTTGTTTGGAGAAAGAGTGTCTATATCATTGTTAACACAGCTGGACCTGTTGGTATATATTGCATACTCCCTTTATGCATGTCTGGGTCTCTCAAATCAAAAGAATCAGGGCTACAGGAATTGAGAGGAACTGAGTACTTGTGGGCCTTCACATTATTCAGTATGCAAGATGTCCCTCTATATTCAGGAACTGGGAAGTGCCTCCTGGTTCCACAAGTTAGATTTGTACACTAGGTGCACATTAGCACTGCTAGTGGAATAAAATGCTTCCACTGAAATAATTTTCCCTTTGGAATCTTTTCATAACCTTCCTGAAGTTTGCTGTTCCCTCTTTGCACTCGTCTCTTGTCCAAACCTTCAGTGTGTGTGATTTAAGTCAGCATTAGCCTGTAACTAAGTTCAGTTTCAATTCTCTTCAGAGCAAAGCCCTTACCAGAACCTTCTGAAACCTCTAGAGGAGAACTTATTGTTGCCTGAACCTCTCTCTTTTAAAATGGAACATGATAGCCCTGGAGTTTGACCAATAGTAGTCACAGATTAAATGTGATCTAGTTCTCAAGAATCTGCCTCATATGGAAGTATTGAAATATTTAATGAGTCTGCACATCTCTCTTCATCACATAATGGAGTAGGAGAGTTGCATTAGTCATGCTTATCATATTCTTCAAAATTTGGAAAATGCAAACTGAAGTATGATGTTCCCATGTTAGCGGGTTTCAATAAGAAAATCTACAGCCATCAGGGACGGCAAAAGAGTTCTTTTTCTGAAGCTCTTAGTATGTACTCCTTAAAGTCACATTCATAATGAATTCTCTGTGGAAAATAGACTAGAATGATGCTTGCAGAGTGGGCATTCTGATATGTTCTTTGACCACTCCTGGACAAAATAAGCAGAACATGTAGAATCAGTGATCTAGACAGCCACCATTGTCAGATATTTCCAGAGAAAGCTTTAGAAACAGGAGATGCCTGTTTAAGAGTCATCAGGTGCACTGTATTTGGCTGGGATAGACTTAAATTTCTTCACAACAACTTGTATGTTTTGGATTTGTGATGAAAATGGTGTTAATAATAACGGGATGTTTTAGTTATTGCTGAGCAGCATTTAGACAGTCTTAAGGCACTTTTTGCTTCTCACACTAAACCATCAGACAGGAGGCTGGCGGTTCACAAGAAGCTTGGAGGGACACAGCTGGAACAATTGACCTCAACTGACCACAGGTATATTCCATTCCATATTGCATCATGCTCAGCAATAAAAGTTGTGAGAAGAAAAAGTGAGGAACATTCTGAGTTATGGCATTTGTATTGCGAAGTACATGTTTCACATGATGGAGCCCTGCTGTCCTGGAGATGCTGACACTTTCCTGCTGTTACAAAGAAGGAAATTAACTGCTTGCTTTGTTTTGCTTGCAAGTGTAGCTTTTGCTTTATTATTGGACTGTCTTTATCTGCGCCCATGAGTTTTCACACTTTCACCCCTTGTGCTTATTCTCCCACTGGAGGGTGTGAGCAAGTAACTATGTGGTACTTAGTTGTTAGACAGGGTTAAACCATGACAATCAGAAACATAGGATCTTAACATCACAGAGTCATAGAATGGTATGGATTTGAAGGGATACTTAAGATCATCTAGTTCCCTGTCCCACTGCCATAGGCAGGTAAGCCTTTCGCTAGAACCAGGTAGCTCACAGTTCCATTCAACCTGGCCTTGAACACTTTCAGGAATGGGACATCCACAACTTCTCTGGGCAACCCGTTCCTTTGTCTTACCATCATCATAGTAAAGAATTTCATCTCAATATCTATTCTAGATTTTCTGTCTTTCACTTTCAGACCATTACCCTTCATCCTATCACTACACTCTGATAAAAGGACCCTCTCCGTATTTCTTGTAGGTCTGTTTTATGTGCCACAAGGCTTCTGTAAAGTCTCCATGGAATCTTCTCTTCTACAGTCTGAACAATAACAAGCATCTCATCTTGTCATTATCAGGAGGTGCTTCAGCCCTCCAATCATCTTCATGAACCTTCTCTGGGAAGCCTTTCTCCAATCTTTTGGCGTCTGGTCAATGTAATTTGTGCTGCCTTAGGGCAAAATGTTGTTATTCACTTCAAACTTCTTAGCTGCTAGTCATTTTCTACAAAAGAAAGAGACAAAAAATTGTTATTCTTCTAGGGAGAAATTACTTAGGGCCTAGAGAAAGAAAGGCATATGACTTTCTCATTTGAAAAATGGAACATTTTTAAAAAGTTTAAAAACAAGCAGTAGCTAGCACTGAGAGAAGATCAAACAAACAGCACTAACCACTTTGCTTGGATTCATTACAGAACACTTTACAGGTATAAGTATCATGTCTAAATGTCATAGCAATACAAAAAGGAAGACGAAAAATAGCCAGTCTTAGGACCAACTTTTCTAGAAAACCAATGAAGTAATCATCTGCCTTCATTAACAAGACCAAAACTCTTTTTTCTTCTCCATTTTTAAGCAGATGTCCTCATTGGCAGCACCACTTCTTTCATGGGAACGTAGGAGACTTCAAGATTATATATTTACAGAAGTCCTAAACTAGCTGTTCTCTCAGAATGCAAACATGCCATGACTCTCTCCTTACCGCCAAAACACTGACATTCTTGTCATACTTCGAAGCCCATCCTCAACACTGGTGTTTGTTATTTCTGACTTCTAAATAATATATTATCTGTTTTTCAGTTCTACATTGCTCTTTTCCTCTGATGCTCTATCTCCACTGTCCTCCTTTTCTTGCTCAAAGTTCAGCAGCTGTTCCCTTGATGCTGACTCTCTTCAAAGCGCCTTAGGGATATGACACATGATCAACTAGCTGGTAGTGAATCTCCTAGGCAGTTCTGGAACTCACAATTCTATAACTTCTATACTGCTCAAGAAACATCACAGAATAAGAATTAATCTCCAGAAAATAAGATGTATAGAAAGTGAACAAGAGAAGCAACAAACAGGCAGTTTTAAATGCAACTTGAATCACGATGGCACATGTCAAGAATAGAGGCAGGGCTTGCTCTATTTTCTCTATTTTTAAATGACTGTAGCCATTAATTGAAATTCTGATTAACATCTTGTGAGACACATTTCCAAAATAAACCAATGTTTACACATTAAAAATACAAGAAGTGTTAGTTCCATTCTTATGGAAAACAAAACAACCAAAGAAACCAACCAACTAGCCAACCAACTAAAGTTCTTCTGGTCCTGTACTATTCATATACACTCTGCCTCTGCTTTATTGGTCCAACCATGCTGGCTACTATTGGTGGACTACACACAGAGATTGTTGGCCTAGGTGACCTCCAGGGATGCTTTCCACTCTAAATAAGTGAATGGATTTATAAGTATAGTAGAAACAAGCAGATGTCATTCCTACACCCATTCTCAGTGCCTTTGAATATAGTAAGACGGCCAACTGTATTTTGCTATAAATCTATTTTAACCTTAATTTAGATATCAAGCTTATTCACAGGCATTATAAGTCAATGAAAATGAGTGACAAAATAACTTACACAAAAGTTGTTCAGCCACCTTTTGCAGCAAGTAGAGAAGCAGGTTGTAACTACATGCTTGATGCTGGGCAGAAAGTGTGCCATACAGACCTACAAAAAATACACACAGGCACACAGGCACAGGCACACACATGGAGGGACAAAAGCCATGGGTTTGTAGTCAGCAATGATTGCATTTAAAATGGTGTGTTCTGTTCTACGTGTAATCTCATATGAAATGGCCCTTCATGCAAAGATCACAGTGTCAGAAAGTTAGAAAGACAACAAGAGAAGCAATTTTACCACAAAAAGAGAACCTTGTGAAGATCAGTTTTGGCAGTTTCACTTTTCACATGTCTTAAGGAGTCAAAAATACAGTTACAGAGAGGCAGCATTTTCATCAAAAAAGCTAGAGCAAAACCCACCTAAACATTAAAATACATATTTGGAAATGTGTGGGAGAAGTACAGACAATTTCAGAATTAGAGAATAACATTAAAACAACAGCTAAACTAATATTCAAATTGAAATTGTGTATGGGCAACACTTTGTCATCCATATGTTTATATTCATGACATTTTTTAGCAGTTGTAAGAACCAAATTCTCTCATCCCTTCTCTAATTTCTATTCTGTTTGAAAATCTTTAGCTTTCTTTTGGTAGAGACAACAGTTTTTATTATGAATACTGTAATTTCTCTTTTTTCATCATTAATTTTAAGAAGGGATTTAATAATTTCCTTTTATAATATGAATAATGAAATTTTAAATGCATTTTATAAAACTTTAACATTCTTTAGTTTGTACAGCTATGTTTTAGTTAACATACTAGACGTACTTAAAAAATCAGTCAATTATAAGAATAGACTGTGCATTCAACCTCAATTTGACTTTGATAGTGAATAGCTTAAATTGTGATCATGCATAAGTTAACAGAAATAAAATTATTTTGAGAAATCCTGCTTTTACTTAGGTTGCTTTTATGTAAGAAAGGGCTTTCCATCTTGTAGGAATTTATACTTTCATCCTTCAGTGATGTCAGCAAAATTATGTCAATGCTGAGTCTCAGTTATTCCTGTCATATTAATTCTTGAATACAAGAATTTTTTATTTTTTTTGAGAGAATGAAGCCTTGATAAAAGATACAGGATGCAAACATGCTTTTATTTAAATGAAAAAATGAATAATATATAGACCATTTGGAAACATGATTGCTAGGTAAAAAAAAACATTTTTTTCCAAGTATAGCTGTATATAGAGTGATGCCTCTCCCTTCTCAAAGTTTATTTTAGCCAGAATACAAAGTTAGTCAAGTTTATGATGGAATTTTTTAATATATGATATTAAAAATTGGGGGTTAGTAATTGCAGAAATTTATAAAAAATTTATGAAATTATATAATACTTTAAGGAGGGTATAAAGTATAGACAGATAATGGTAAAAGAAAAAATAAAGGTATCTGTGAAAGATATGAAATGAAAATGGGAATTACTACAACCCCATTTGCACAACTTGACATTAAACAGAAATTAAGAAAAAGAAAAAATTCAAAAAATGCAGTATAAATTATTTTAAATTGAATGTGTCATCTTCAATGTTCAATCTGAAATTTTAGCATCTCTTTAGTCTAAGCTTGTCCCACTTAAGATCTTAAGGGTTCTTTTATTATTGTGTTATTTTTATAATCTTCTGATGGTTATGTTTTTGTCCAAAAAAAAATAACCCTTTTAGTTAAATTTTCTTTTTTCTACACTGCTTATAAATAACTACATGACTGAAGCATTTATGACATTATTATTCTTTCAGGAAGTTTGTTTTCAGTCCCATTTTGGATCATTTTTCACCTCTGTTGCTTGATCCTTTAATGGCCTTTCAACTGCCTTTCTGATCCAATATTAATGCAAATTACATTGTAATGTTTTGAAACTTTTCTGCACTTATCACTCAGCTATAGCCTAGATTCACAGATTTTTTTTTTTATTTAAGTATTTTTTTAATCACTAATGGATTTGCAGCTAACCTATGGCTTCATCTATGGAAAGTTGCCTTTTGTATCATAGATGTATGCCTTGTGCTGATAAGTACTGTGGTTCATTTTCCTCTTGGGTAAGCACAGTTAAGAAAAGAAGAGGAGGAAGTGGGGGGGAATAGGGGGGAGGAGGGAAAGAAAGAGAGAAACTCTCAGACTCATAATTACCTTAGCCCAAGATGAGGATGCAAAAAAGCACATCCTAACCTTCAGTTATGTGTGATAAAATATGGTTGCTTCAGGACAAAAACTGTGTGATAGCTTCTGTCATTTTAATGTTATTTCTCTGAATTCCTCAAAACTGCATTTCATTCAGCATTATCAATGTGATAATATTTTAATTAAAGGATAAATCTTGGCTTAATTATGAATTCTTTCCTGACATCAGAAGGACTGTCCCTAGTATTCTCAGTGTCATCATTTCACATTACATTTTAATTTATTAGTTCACTCAGTGTGAACTGAGTGTCCTAATATGTAAAGTATCATTTGTCATGATTCAGTGATCTAACAAGGCTTGCGGAAGGGTGCACTGATTAATAAAAATAAAGAAGATTTCAACCTTAGGGAATATAGTGCAAAATAAATCTTGTATGCAAGAGTTTTTTTATCACATAAGACAGGAACAACCATTGTGATATATATTTTGCTATATCACATAAATTTTCATATGTTTTATGGTGTGGAAAGGTAAAAAATATACCCAAATATTTAATTCTTTGCTAGAGAGATTTTAATTGAGCTGTAGTGGTTTGTGCTGTAAAGCATATAAATATTTTCTGATTTTATTAGATTTGGATTATAAAGATTTAAGGTAGACCTGGCCAGAAAAATGGATAAACTCAAAAATTGTGTACCTCTCAAACTGCTCCAAGAAATGTTTAGCTGTATATCTACAAGTTTAAAGAGTTTCTGTCTTTAGTATCTTCTAATTCCTTCATCTAGAGCTAGGAAAGAGAAATAAATCAACTAAACTTGATAAACATACACATATATGGCTGATTTAAGCTGAGATTGGAATACAGTTACTTTTTTTTTAACATAATTTAGTTCTAAGGAAGATTACATGGAAGATGACATCTATTGTTTTCTTATTGTCCTAAAAAATTATATAGGTCTCTCTATAAATCCACCCGTTGTTGAGGTTTTCATATATCATAAACATTTGCTATACCATTGCATCTGTTGACATCACAAATCAATCACAATTTTGTGGCTTGCTTCATTTGCAGATGCTTTTTAAAGAGTATACAACTGTGCATTTCAGATACAGCAGTTAGTATTTCCAGACCTGCCAAAGTAACAAGATCTTGGAATCAATATCTCTTCTGTTTGTCTTTCGTTTTTATTTGCATCATCCAAAAATGAAAAATTGCTTTGTTTGCTTTAAGATTTACAAGTCAACTAATTTACAGTAAAACTGAGTTTTACAAGTACCATGTTCACATTGGTGTTAGAGTTTGGACCAGGCTTTTGAAGTAAGCCTTCTGCTTCCACTGACCAGGCTTTGGTTCACTTTGTGTCCTGGATCTGCAATTAGATACCTTCTGGATGAAACTGCAGCAGAAAATCTGTTTCAGAAGTGCACACAATATAACTGCTAGTGGGCTTTCACTGCTGAGTGACAGACAGTAACTAATTTCAGTTAAAAGCCTTAAATCCTGTGTAGTTTGGTTGCTGCCTTCTGGCACAGACTGGGGACTACCTCAGTGTTTTATGACATGGCTTTTAATATGCCTGTGTTATACCCATTTTCAGTTATTTGATTTTTTAAAGCTGAAATCTGAATCCAGAATACCTGAATGCTTCTTTTAGGTGCTCTGTTCACTTGTGTGGAGAGCTAGGAAGTGAAATTCACAAATACTGCATTAAGAAACTGCCTGTAGCTGGGCTATAAGGATAAGAACAAATGTATTTTATGCTGGATTGTCTCTGATGTTTTAATGTCTTTCCAGCTGATGTAGATGAGTATCTTCTTCAGTTCTTTGCTTTGAGCTCCCTTCCAAAAATAACTGAGACATTTGTCCTAGTAAGAATCAATCCTTTATACGAACAGATAACAATGCCAGTCACACTTCCATTCCACTCCAGATATATCTAGGTAGAGAATATTTGCACATGGTATCATAAAGCTGTCTCAATTCTCTGTTTCTTCTGATGAAACTCACAAACTTAACTGATTTGTTTTCAGCAGGAGGGAAAAAGTAGATGATGACTACTGTGAACTAAGGTTCTGCTCAGTCTTCCCTACACATACAGTTTCATTTTGCACAGACTTAAACAATAACAACACCTCCCCCCCCCCCCCCCCAAACTACCACCAAAAACCAGAAAAACCCAAACAAATCAAAGACCAAAACCCAACAAAATAAAAGAAAAATCTCTATGATCAAATAAGAAGAATAGAGTAATCCTAGCCTATTGCTTGTTTCAATAGATATAAACTCTGATTTTCAGGATCTCTCTGCAATGTTGTGTTACAGAGGACATCTGACTCATTCCTAAGCAATCTGAAATTTTTCTGAGCAATTTTACATTCTCACAACACTTAATTTTTCTGATAGATGTTGCAGTATAAAAATCACAACACTGCTAATTACAAGCCCTCCTATAGGGCTCATGTCATTTAATGCTGAAATAAAAATACCTCCTGAGTGAGAAGTTGCTGCTGTTAAATTGTCAGCAGCAATACTGCACAAAAGCTCAGGGCAGTGAAAAAGAGGATAGTATCTAATTGAAAATGGAGGAGAATTGTTCATAGACAGAATGTAATCATCCAAACTGGAAAACGTCCAAAATACTAGTGTTAACATACATGTCTTTTTGATATTGGAGGAGAGGGAAAACGATTGCTATTCTGCTACATTGAGGTGTAAGCCTTTAAAATTAGCCACAGTAATGTGTCAATCATTAGAATTCTACCTCTTTGCTTCAAAACAGAAGACCTTCTTTGGAAGAGAGTCCACTATATTATAGGGTCGAAATAAAGCTCACTCAGCAAAAAGCACCGCAAGTTTACCTCCTAGCTCTGTTGTCCTTTTGGATATTTTAAGTTGTGTTCTGCATAAGCTGTGAACTCATAGTCAGTGTGCTGGCTTGGTAAAACAATATCTCTTAAAAGAGTGGTTTTACAAAGTGATGTAACATGAAAAGCAGGCACTGGTTTGAAGGTTATCTTCTCCTTGCAACACGAGGCTATCATGTCATGTGAGGTGGGAGGCAGTATTTTGGAAGCATTTTTGTCCTCTTGGTATTCAGTCTTATTGCCACTTATATGTTTGCTGAAGCAAGCTTTTTAGTCAGTTCATTACTGTATTCTTCTTCATGTAAAAATTTTCTTAGTAGATATTTTTTAAATTCCTTATCATAATTATCTTCATCTGTAAGGAGTTCCTCTCTGTCCTTTGTATATACTGTGTGAGGCAGTACAAACTTCCTATCCCACTGATATTAACAGTATGTCAAGATTCATTCAGATTGACTAAAAGAATCCCTTGAAAGTTATCATGCTTCGATCCACAATTCTGCAGGAAGGAAAGCATTTGCAGCCAAGGCATAGGGTAGAAAATTCCATTTCCTTCAGATGACTGAGACTGGCGTCTCTGTGATATTTCCTCTAGCTAAAACTAGAAACAGAAAAGATAACCATGCAACAGGAAATGCTTTTTAATGTTCTGTACATTGCCAGGAGAGTTACAAATAGAGTACAAACTAGTTGACAAGATAATTACTGTCAAGTTATTCAAGGAAAACAGTAGATGTAAATAAGCCACCTAACAAAAAATGTAATTACAAAAAAGGGCCATGCCTTTGGTGATGAAGATGTTACATAGTGATATAGCTGTTTTATTAAACTTAAGAGACTGGAGAAAGGCACAAAAACTAACTGGTTATGACTGGAGAGAGAGGGCAGAGAAAAAAAGGATAAAAGTAAAGCTTTCAATTGGTTGTTTGTTTGTTTGTTTTTGAGAAAGTAGATTCATGTAAACTTAAGGATATGCCTAGCAGAAATGATTGAAGCAGATGGAGTATCTCTACTTGTACATGGAATATCTTCTACGTGTACAGAAAATGGTAAAACTAAAAGGAAAATTGGAGTCTTTGTTTGTTTCCTGGTAAGTTTTAGTACTAATAAACAACCTTCCCTTGAGTAGGTTGGACTATTTATTTTGGACAACTTTCAGGAAAATATAAAAGTGAGTAGGTAAGCTGAGATGATAACAGGTAGCACCTGGGGATATTGATGCTAGTCTTATGCTAAAAGCTATTGTATTATGCAGCCCTTGGAGATGTGACGATCTGAGATCCAGACTTGAAAAATCAGAAATGCGGGGAAGGTGACTGAGTAACTGTAGCAGAAGTTAGCAAGGAGTTTATCGTGGTGAAAGTCAGAGGACAAATCAATTAGTTTGAATTTGTTTACTAGATGAACAATGCTCTCTGGGCATGTTGCACATATTTTTGTTGAAATTGTATGTTGGTTTGCATAAAGGAAGAGCATAAAATAAATGTCATGGAGAAAAAAATTATAAAGCAGATTCATAAACTTTACTAGATATCTGTAGAAATATTCCTCCTATAGTTTTCTATGTTACATGTCTTGCACAGAAAACATTTCACTGGTAAAAATTAAGAAGAAATCAATGACAAATATTACCTTTCCACTCATATGGCGGTATAGTGGTATGACATATTAATGTCAGTGTTGCAAGTTGAAAATATGGTAAAATTTCCAGTTTATCACTCACATGTGTAATTCAGCTGCCAGAATTATTACAGGCCACTTACACAGACTCTGAGCCCCTACCCCTAGCAGACATTCTGATAGCCTTTATTACTAATATGATTCAGTCTGGGAATAATTGTGACAATGCTGCCACTACAAAATGTACTGGGTTTGGCTGGAGGAGAGTTAATTTTTTCACAGTGGCTCGTATGGGGCTGGGTTTTGAATTTGTCCTTAACATGAGGTTGGTAATACAGAGGTGTTTTATTGCTGCTGACCAGTGCTTCCACAGAGTCAAAGCCTTTGATACTTCTCTTAATTGTCATGCTGGCAAGGAGGTTTGTGATGCGTGGGATATTAGGTAGAGACACAGTCAGAACAGGTGACCTAAACTGACCAAAGGGATATTCGAAACCATCATGCTTAGTGTGTAAGTGGAGGGAAGAAGGAGAAAGGGAGGACATTTGGAGTGATGGTGTTTGTCTTTCCAAGTCATGTTACATGTGATGGGGCCCTGCTCTCCTGCTGAACACCTACCTGCCCATGGGAAGCACTGAACGGATTCTTTCTTTTGCTTTTTTTGTGTGCACAGCTTTTGCTTTCACTATTAAGCTGTCTTTACCTCAACCCATGAGTTTTCAACCTTTTACCCTTTCCATTGTCTCCCTGATCCCATTGGTAGGGAAGTGAGCGAGCTACGTGATGCTTGTTTGCTGGCTGGGGTTAAACCACAACAGTCATTTTTGGTGCCCAATGTAGGGCTCAAAGATTTCAAGACATCAACAAATCAGATAGAATTTATAGCTGTTAGTGCTATTTAGCTAACTAACACATTAACGTAACTACTGGTTTTGGCAATAGCAGATTCCTGAAGTGATTTTGAAAGAATAATGTTAAAATGTAACTTTTAAAGTATGAAGTAATATGTATATGACAAAGAGTTATTGCATTTACTAGGTCATTATCTAGGTAATAAAGATTAAGGATAACTTCATATCACATATAGAAGAGCAAAATGGAAGTCAAGTATAGCATGATCATACAGGTTCACTGTTCATTAAATTTTCTGATTACTTATGGCTAAAGACCACTTCACAAACCTTAAGAAAAGTAAATACTCTCAGTAATCTGGGCTCAGTCTGCATGTTCCAGTGGGCTTATTCACCTCGGTAATGTCACGTTTGAGGAACATATCTGTTGTTATTCTTAAACCTTACACTCCTTCACACTTGTAACCACCATTGTTTTTTTCTGAGCAGAAGCATTTTGAATACTTACAGGAATATTGCCTATATAGTTTTTATGTTAATTCTGCATATATATCCATACAGACAGAAAAATGGGTGAGAAAAATCGAGGAATAGAGGTTTTGAATATTTCCCTCTCCAATGAATGAATATTCTAAGACGTGCACATTAGAAGTTTTAGTATAGACATTACATGTAGCCAAATTCCTTGGGAATAGACTGCCAGTTCTCAAGTCAGTCTGATTAAATTTTCATCCCTTATTTGATTATTTCAGAATTCTTCACTGGAATATTGAAATTCTGTGTATGAAGTTTTTATTGCAATCAAGGACTTAGATGGATGAATACTGAAGTTGATGCTCATAACATACCATGGTTATTATTACTAATTGCCATTTCCTGAGTCCTACTTTTCCAAAATTTAATAATGATAATGACAATAATAATGATAATGATGATGATGATGATGATAATAATAATAATAGTAATAATAATAATAATAATAATAAAAATAATAATAACAATAAAAAATAGTAATAGGTAATAGATAACAAAGGCTCTCAAGCTCTTAGACAATTTACAATATTTTAAAGAGTGTTTTACACAGCCTTGGAAACTGTGAATTTAAGTGCTTTGCATTATGCAGTTTTTATTTGAATTAGCTTCTAAATGTCATTGAAATCTGCAAACTGATTCAAGCCTGAAAATATGTTTCAAAAACTACAAAGGTATGTATTTGGAATTGGTGACTCATAGTAATAATATTGAATTCTGCATAATTTTAGACTTTAATTTATGCAATAATTTAAACATTCAGTTATGAAAATTACAATTCAGAATTCTCTCTGATATGATCTGAAACAAAATTCCTTACTGTAATGCTAATGAGGCATTGGAACAGGTTACCCAGAAAAGTTGTGGATGCCCCATGCCTGGAAGTGTTCAAAACCAGACTGGACAGAGCTTTGAACAATCTGCTCTAGTGGAAAGTGCCCCTGCCCGTAGTGGGGGAGATGAAACTAGATGATCCTTGTCTTCCAACCTAAACCATTCCATGATTCCATGGTAATAAGACCTGTAAGAAATTTCACAAACATCAGATATATTTAATAAGAGGGAAAACCAAAACTTCATAAGTGCAATTTCGTTGTTCTTTTAAGGTATGTATGAAGTGTTGCAAAGTCCTAATTCTTTCTGACTATTCCTATCATCAAACATAAACACATGTATGAAGAAAAACATGGTATTTGGCAATGACTGCGACTGCCAGTAACATCAAAATCTTAATATTTTTTAGATCTCTATCCTGAGACAAAACAACAGGATGTGCCTTGGAGAAGAGTAAGTTAAAAAATCTTTGTCCTTAATACCTTTCTATTTACAACTGGATGCTGTATATTGAATATCAAAGAAATTAATCCTTTACCCCTTCATTTTTAAAATGTGAAGACACTCTTGTTGCATTGTTGTTCAGACTTGAGCTTGATTTCAACAGGAGTAACATTCTGTTGAGTACATTGAATTTAAACATAAACACTTCAAGTAAATTACTACGAAATATTTAAGGAGTAATAGAGACACATCCTAGATGATATTGTTGCTTCCAGAAAAAAACTGACAGAAGAAAAAAAATATATGTGGTCAGCTACCAGTTAATCACTGGACTTTCTCCTTCATCTAAACCTGAAATGTTTCTGTAGTGCTTGGAAAGTTGCATTTTATTGTAAAAAAATAAAACTATATTGTGCTGATATACAATTTATGTCTCTCTCACATAGCATACATGGTGAGCTTTAAAATGGAAACATTTTTCCTGTCCAATTTTTGTATAGTTTTGCTTTATCCCAATAACAGCATGTTCAAATGCCAGTGACTCAGAAAGAACGGTATCCTTTAACTCCTTGATATTGAGGGAATGACTAACAGCAAAGTCTTTGCTAAGTCAAAAACCTATCATGTTGTTATTCAACATAAAAATTAGTGCAATGTAAGTAACATTGATTCCCAAGTGGTATGATGCTACATTACAATGCTGGATGCTGATCTTTATTTCTATTTGTTAAAGATACCGTGAAGTGTGTTTGAGTGGAAAAAATAAAGTAACTCTAACCCTGCAACTATAAAAGAGAAGATGAGCACATCTGGAATTTTGCCTTTAGTTTGATGAGGTTAGGACTTGGATTTTAGACCAAAGATTAACCCAGTCCCTAAAGAAATAGTAAGTCTCTGGCCAGGAACATTGGTCTTGTTTCATTGCACACACAAAAATAAGATGCAATCGGTTGAAGGTATGAGCAATATTGAGAAGTAGATCATCTGTGCTGGCTCCTGGGAGAATCTTCCATTTTTCCTTTCCCCAAATTTAAAAGCAATCTACTAAAACCACTGAAATCATTTGTGGTATATCTCCATTTCTGTTGTCAGAATTATGTTCCATTCAGCACAGTCATATTAATTTTCATCACCTTACTGCTTGAACATAAATCTTTATTACCTCAATTAATGAGTTTCATTTTTCCTTTAATGTTTTTTTGTGAGAATATACAATATTTTCAGTCACATTTGCATGACTCTGTAAGAGACTTTAGGCTCAAAACCTTCAGAATTGGATCTATTCTACCTTCAGGCCTACTGAGAAATTGGTATTGTACTCAACTAGTGAATATCTTTTTGTTCTGGAGCTGTTATTTGCAAGGTAGGGTTGTATCCTGATAATCCATGAAGATCATTAGCTGGTCAGATACAAGGTTTTAATGAGAGGAAGCAAGTCAAGCAGAGAAAATCATGGCTTCTTTCCTTAAAGTTCTTGTATTTAGACATGAGATCATAAACAAAATCTCGGAAATATATTTAGATGTCAAAAGGAAAACTAATATTCAAACAGAAGACTGTCTGGATACACTTTGCCTCCTACAGCTGCAAGCAACACTAGCAAGACATTTCCAGCAAGCTAGGAAGAAAAAGGGATATTGAACAGTAAAATGTGAGTGTTATGTCCTAATATTTTGGTTCAAAATGCAGTAAAGTAACTTAGGTCTTACTATATTTTACCTATTCTGGCTATGTACTGTGGTTGCATTCATAGAATCCTTGAATGGAATCATTTAGGATGGAAAAAGCCCTTAGGAACATCAAGTCCAGACACTGACCTATCACTGCCAAGATCACCACTAAACCACATCCCTAAGCACATTGTTTACTGATAGCAGCAGTTGAAAATAGGGTGACTAATTTGCATATTACTGTTTTATGCAAGCAGAGGTGTCATTAAAACAAATATGTTTTCACACAAAATTGAGTTTACAGATTTAAACTAACATTATGTCAACAGAAGCCACATGATAATTTTTTCACAATTGTAGCTCATCAGATCAACCCTGTACTGTACTTAAATGCAGAGCACCTTACCAAAATAAAAAAATGAGGTTTAATTCAGTCTTTATAAAGCCTATATATTAGCAAGGATGAATGGAAAAAAAACCCCAGCTTTAGAATGTTCAAGAACAGGATACTACAGTTCTTTTCAAAAAACTAATCGTACCTTTTTTCTAGAAAAGGAAAAATGAGAGAACTGAAATTTATTTTTCAACTGATTCTGTTCTGTCCTGTCAAATTAAAAATATTTGGCATCTCCTTTGAAGATTTCTTAATCAGTCAGACTAATATGAAACTCCATTAAAATTTAAATATCAGAAAATATATGTCTTTGAAAAATTTCTAAGCTATAATGTCTGGAAGCAGGTACAGTATTCATTTTAAAATCAATTTGTTTTACTGTTTGAAAGCACTCTAGGTTTCAAAATTTGTAGACACTGAATGTTTTCTGCTTGTTGGTATGTTCAAAAGCTTATCCCTTATTATAATGATAAAATATATTCTTCCTTATAAAAGATCAATATAGATCTCTAAAAATATTAAGAGTAAAAGATTTTCAGAAATGTAACATGTGCAAATAGAAAATTTTTGCTTTGAATTTTATTTTTTTATTATATAATCATAATGTTGTCTAAAGTCAATTAAAAAACATCGAATCTGTAAGCACCTTCACTGGTTTCTTTTCTTCTGAATTGCCAGCAGAAGTGTTCAACTGCAAGGGAGAATAATTATATTTTTTATTTGCAAGTAAAGGATAAAGTTGTTATTGCAACTATTACTATGGAATAATGTAGTTATGAAAAAAATAAATTTAAACAAATATATGTGATAGCATTTTATAATTTAGGTAATAATCTGAAGATTATTGGTTTTATTTATACCTTCATGACACATTTGCCTCTTCCAAAGAAACATACTAAAAATAATATTTTGTAGATGAATTTCAGATTGATAACTTTGAAAAGTCTTGTATGCTAAAAGAAACTTGAAGGAAGAGAATTAGAGAAAGAAATGAAGGAAATAAACTGGAAATAAACTAGAAATCAATATAATACACAAAAAATGTTTCACTTGCACAAGAAATTAGAAGTGCTAAAGTATTCCAAATTTTGACACAAACATATGAAAAATGATTTTTCGAAATGAACCATTGTAACCAAATCTGCATGTCTTATCAAAAAAAGTTGACTAGATTCCATTATAATTGCTACTAAATTATATGACATCAGTAGTTGTGTCATCATGCTTGAGAATCTGTATCTTAACGAGCAAAAAAAATTGTATTCTTTAGATTTTAAAGTGCTTTAACATACATAAATATGAACATTTCACTGTCATTATGAAGTGATACCATGATGTTCATATGATTTCCAGCAAAATTCTTTCAATACCCTACTTCAGCTAATCTGTTTTGATGTGAGGTCTAGTGCTTGTACTTCCAAGCAATGAATGGAGCAAATTTCACTCATTTTTGAGACTGTAGAGGTAAAATTTTTCCGTTCTGTCTCTGCATACATCAGGTTTTCTAGTATTTTGTTAATATATGTCTGGATTCTTTCATTATTTAATATATAATATGTTCCTTAATTAAATAGAATTTACTTACATTTCTAATGCTTTCATTTTCTATTTATTTTAGCCAAAATAGTAGGAAGTTGTTAGTGATACTTCTAGTGAAAACAAAAGACATAAGAGATCAATTCAGCCTTAGAGAGGTCAAAAAAAAAAAAAAAAAAAGGTAAAACCCCTCCTAGCCTACTTCTGGTTTTGCCTGTGAATAATTTATTTAAAAGTGACTAAGGAACCCCAAATCCTAGCCCTTTATTTCTAACATGTCTGGGAAAGTCCTGAAAAATTAGTAAGTTTTTCCTTTTACTTACTCCAATGTCTGTTTATTATAACAAATATATATTTTTTAATGAAAAAAGTAAGGTTTGTCAGTTTTTCAAAGGCAAATTACAAAGGTGACATGCCCTGTGGGATCTCATCAGATAACCTCATGAGTTTTTTTAATATCAAATAGCAGAAAACAATTAAAACAAAATATAAAGTAATCAGGCCACTTAAATTTTCTTAAAAGAAGTAAACCTCCCAAAGGACAAACCCAAGAGATACAAACAACTCAGGTATCTACCAGAAATGAGTAATACTTTCAGCTATTCTCCAGGATGGGAACCTCCCTTTCTGAAAAGCAGAAAGAGAAGTCTTTCAGTGCATTAACTAACTGGGGTAAGTACCTAAATACTTTGTAGTGTATATCAGGCAACTCAGCATAAGGTTTACAGCTACCATTACCCTAGGATGTGAGATTTTATAACTGCAACATGAACTACATATCTCCTACATAGCTTCCTTTCATATATGTGATCTGCTGATCTTCACATAAAAATCCCAGTCAACTGACCTTTACTAAATGATCAATTCACCAATTTCATAATGTCTTCAGGAAAGATCTGTGTGAAAGGTAGAAGTGAAACTAGCTCAAGAATAGCTAGTAAAACTTAGATGTCAAGTGCTACTGAATCTGTTACACACATCAGTGTGTTTCAGATGTATGGAAAGACATCTCGAGTAAGTCTTACGGTTCTTTCTCAAAGAGCTGTTTTCATTTTGTAGTCTGCATGACACATTCATGTGCAAAAATAATAAAAACATGGTACATTTGTGTTTGATCATTTTCTGGTTGGTGGGTAAGATGTTGTAAACTTGTGTACAACACTGGTCTCAGGTTTTACAGTTATGATGGTTTCACAGAGTTTCTGTTAATTGTCTGATTATTTAACACATTGCAGAGATTTGATATCGTGATGGCAGTAATATGTAATTCTGTGCAGATTAAAATTGATGGTAAAAGGCATTTCTGAACTGACAAATCAAAACTATTGCTCTTTAAGGTAAATACCAGTTTAACTTTTCCTATGTGAAGACAAATGTACAGGTAAAGACTGACAGAATATTGTTCCTCTCTTGTATGGGATTCATGTTTGAGGTCAATAAATGAAAGGCGAAAAAGCTGATGAGTGCTATGTCATGTCTGGAAGAGGGTTGTTTCAGTCTAATCTGGTTCTCAAGGCCAGCAGTAAAGTGTAAGTCTTGTCTGAAGCAGAGGTTCTGCCTCCACGGTTTAATTTTTATAGTATTCAGAATGTTTCTACTCAAATGTTTTCTAACAGTCCTTATGTTAGGTAGGGCCAAAAATCTAAATCTTTACATTTGATACTGGTGGAAATGCCTCTCCGAAGTTTAGATATGAGGAGGTCAGATGAGGAATTTAAATGCTTTTTTCTGGATTAAAATTTTTCCCTGAGGTAATTGAAGGTCTGAACTTTGGTATTTTCCATCTTTGAACCAAAGAAAAGGGGAAATAATTAGTAATATATTATGAAGAAAATATGATAATATAGTTTTTGGCCAAACAGTAGTGCTTTGAGTCATTCCCTTTTCTGACTATATTATGGTAACAGCAGCAAGTAGGAAAAATAATGTAAATGTAGAATTTTTGCATTAATGATGATGTTTCCACATAAAGCACCATACCGTATATTTTAATAGAACTTAAAGAAGCTAGATACCCTTATTTTAAGATCATGCTGTTTTGCAGATTTTTATTAAATTTTTAATTATATTTTATTGCAGTGTTCTTAAAAAAAATGGAAATACTATGAACACAATACTTGAAACCATCATCAGATAAAATTGATTTTATACAGTTATCAGTAGATAATTGTAGACACACAAAATGTGGCAATTTGCCTCTGCAAAAAGATAAACATTTTCATTATTCAATATAAACAGTGTAATTTTCTTTCAGTGCAGAATTTTTCCTTCTCATTCTGTTTTTGTGGATCAGATAGCCAAATCATTTTTTTGCTTTCCCACATCACTGTTTCTACATGTTTACTCATAAATGACTTCTAAATGGATTGCTTTGTCACTCTTGTATTACTAAGAAAGACTATTTTCAAACACTTAACTCTGTGTGTGATTTGAAACTTGATCCTAAGGAAAAAGAGAGAGGCCACTAATCAAATATTTAAAAAAAAATCTGAAATAATCTTCTCTATTTTATAATCATAATGCTAGGAAGCTTAATATTGCTGCTCAAACAAAATGGGTGGTATACATATTTACCAAAGGCCTTATGATGTTTGCAGTTGACTTTGCAGAAGAGAGCATTTATAAAACCTTTACAGTGTTTAGCAGGTGCCATGCATTCTCCTCGGGATTAGTTTTATTCAGATATTGTCTTTCATTTGAACTTCAAACACTTTTTTTTTTTTGAGACAGGTTTTTAATCGGTTTTGGAAATTAAAACCTTTTTTATTTGTGTCATTATAATACCCGCTTTGAATTTACTTATGGGAGATAAATGCCAGTAAAACTAGAGACTACTTTAATTTTTAAAATGGGGGAAAAATGATGAAGAGGTAGAAATGTAGTTTGAATCACTCAAGGAACTAAAAAACCTGACCTGTGCCTTGTTCTTTTTCTTTTTTTCTTTTTCTTTTTTTCTTTTCTTCTTTTTGTCCTTCCCCTTCCCCCCTCCCCCCCCCCCCCAATAAAACAAAGGCAGGTATTTTGCAGCACTTCTGCTTCTCAATTTCTAGTCCCAGAGATGCTACTGTGTTACAAACAGACAAAATATTATGTTTACCAAGATTTAATCTTATCAAGGAAACTCAAGAATTCCATTTTGAAAATGGAAATTAAGATCTGAAGAAGAGAAACTTGAATGGATTTTGTGTCTTTTTGAAGCCACACAAGTAGGTGAAAAATGTAGGTTCCTGCTTTGTAGCTTCTAGATTTTGGAAACCATAGGAAATTAAGAAACTAAATCAAAATAGTGTTCATAAAGAGGATCACTAGACAAGTGCCTATAAATTGACTTCCTTTTGATGCTTTTTGTATTTAGAGAATATGTTTCATTTCATTGTATGTCTGTCTTAGTTTGAGGGAAACCAAAATGTTTACCAAAACCAGAGGAAAGGATTCCTCCTCAATAACTAGATCACTCCTTATTAAATTAAAAAAAGGAACCTTAATTAAAAAATGGATATAAGAAAGACAACTGTTCTTAACTACCATATATATAGATATAGATGATATAGATATAGACATAGATGTAACTATAGATATAGATATAACTGTAAAGAGACCAGAGCAAACTACTCCCCATCACCAAAAAAAAAGAACAACCCTCTCAAAAATAAACTGTGGGTTCCTCCTGGTGCAGTTATATTTATGGACAGTGACAGTGTCATACCTCAGCTGGTTGCAATTCTCAGTCTTTTCCCAGGGAGGAAGAGACAAGGGGGTGAACAGCTCACATGGTGCAGAATGGAGCCCTTTTTCGTGAGGTAAAAGCAGACTCTCTCTCCTTGTCCTTTATTCAAAAATAAGGAAAAGCTGGGAGTTAAGGAGTGGTGATAATTCCCAGGAATCTCCTTGCAGCCCAAGTTGGTCTCCAGGAAGAAAATGTCTGTAGTGTGTCCTGAAGCAGCTGTGATCCTCCTCTTTCTCTCTCTCTGAAGCTCAGGGTGCCCAGAGATGGAGGGGAGAAGGCAAGGAGCAGAGCCAGAAAGAGCTCTCATCAGCTTAGCAAACAGTGGCTCTTTTCCTGCAGCTGCCCAAAACCGAAAGTCAAGCCAGCACACAGGAGGAAAACCTGTCCTACCCCCAGGTGCTGGGGTTTTGTTTCTCCCCTCCACACTACCATTTAGTTGGAATCTGAAGTCATCAACCACTCATTTGTCCTCAGTCCTGGCACTTCAACGCCCAAACCTTTGTGTTGGTAGACTGAGAAAAATTTTCTCAGGGACACCTCCCAACATCACTTTCCTTTGTTTGAACCTTTAACAATGCCTTAAAGTGAGTGCATTGCAAAACTAAGATTGAAAAAAAAATCTTTAAAATGTCAATCAGAGAACTTAAGCTTCCAGAAGATACCTAGTGTTTTGCCAGCATGGATGATATGTTGTTTATTTTCTAACTGATCAGCACTTTTTCCCCTTAGTTTCTGAAAGGTTTATGAGGATCTTCCTTCCATCTCCTCTGCCTTACCACAGCTCTCTTGGGGACTAAATAAAAAGGAATCATCAATGTTCCACCTATGTCTTCCTGTGGCAGATAAGAATCTTCTCAGAACTCGACCTCTCTGTCAGCTGAATGGAAGTGTGTCCATCATTTTGTTTGTTTGCCTTTCACCCTAGGAATCCTTGGTAAACAAAACCCCTGTTGTTTCAGCAAGGTTTTTGTCTGTTTTCTGCTGAACCACAAGGCTGCAGTTAGGGCTAAAAATTTCTACACTGCTAAAGTTTCTCAGCCAGACGCCCACTATGACACTGTGCCTTGTGGATTCCTCTATGCTAGTCCAAGCTTCAGACTGCTTCTGTTTTAGGGCTCTGAGAACACTGGTTTCATTGATTATAAGCATTGCTGCTTAAAGAAACTCTGCAGAACAGTTCCAGCAGGAAAAATAAACAGTTTGAGGTACCTGTGGATTAATAACCAGTGCACTACAGCTGAAATTAAATTGTCTGAAAGTGAAGACCCCTCCAAAACAGCTTTCCACTCAGGATGTTGTGCTTGGAGAGGGATGAGGGGAATGAGGGGAAAACTCCAAACTGAAAGCTAAAATCTTTGCTATTAACTTACAAATAGGAATTGATTTTATTTTAAATATTAGTGCCTTATTAACATAAACACATTTTTTGCCTCTCAAGAAATGCTTTGTTTTTCCTTTTAAATTTCTATTCAACTTTTATGAAGCAGGGATTGTAGTTCTGACTACACTAGCAGAACAATGCATTTTACAGGGTTATACTAATACCCACTTCACCCAGAAGAACTTAAAATCTTATTAAAATATTAAAATTGTTGCCTTCATGAGGGACAAGGTGGAGATCTTTAAAAATGAAAAGGAGAGACATACTGACCTAAGGAGAAATGAAAAGGGAACTCTTTTGAGATTTTCTCTGTCTTAAACTATTGACATCTATATTTGAGGAATAAACTGCTAATGTGCTGGATCCTACACAAATGTAGAACACCAGTAACTCCTAAATTAGATTGCTCATTATCCAAAATGGAATTTTAAGGACTAGTTCAGCTCAGCATTCTAGGAGCTCACTGATGCAAGTAGCTCATTTTGCAAGCTGCAGAGCAAGCTGCAGATTGAAGTTGGAGGGATGGGAGCCACAGGCAAAAGGCAACTGACAACCCTTTGCAAAAAATGGCATGAGGGGACCCGTGCCACTAGCCAGAGGTTTGGAAACCCAGAAGCACAGCAAAGCTGAGGACTCAGATGGAAGATTGTGACCTTCATACTTATTCACTGAGGGTATAAAAGCTCAGGGATTCCTTTGCTTGGGGTCCTTCCCAGGAGGAACCAGATGAAGCTATTATTTTGTTGATGCACCATGGTCAAATCATATTAAGAATTAAGATGTTTGCAACTCTGCTATGGAGCTAATCCTAGCTCAGGTGATGTAGGTGTGACTGCCAGAGTGGCTTCAGGATGGTCAGACAGGGAATTTTCCTTAACATGGCAATCCCACTTCTGCTATTCCATTCATAATATAAAAGCTGACTTGAAATGGTGGTTATTACCATGTTGGTTTAGTACTTTTATATTCTAGAGAAATATAGCAGACTTTGAAGAAATAAATAGAGTGAGTTTTTTTCATCTAGAAGCCAACTACAAAATACCAAAATTAAAGTTGATGAAATGAAATGTGAACATTTATATCTTCCTTACAGAATTTTCTAATGAAATGGAGGATTTGGTTTAATTTGTCTTTACACTCTTGTTTAACTCAAAGTTTTCCCATTTCTGACACTAATTTAAAATTTAAGTTCCTCCTAGAATGTTACTTTCACTTTCAATCTATTCAACAATGGAGTGTAGTGAAACTGACATAGTAGAAAAGAATCCATAATTTATTTTCTATGTTGTATGATCTTATATAGGTTAGGGATTTCAAAGAGAATGATGGTATGTAATATACACTAGAATGTATATTCTTTCTGTTCATTTTCCTACATGTGATAATATTTGTGTTAAGCACTCATTTCATGCATGAAACTTTTTCAGATGCTTTTTAAAAGAGTAATTTTACAGAATCTTGAGGATTTCTCTTATCTATCGTACCAGAAATATTTTCAAAGCATGATGTATAATTAAGCATGAACTCCCCTGCCTGTGTAGCAATCCTAAATCAAAACTGTTTTTCCAGGTGTTTCTCCAAGCCTTTTAGAATATGTCCAAATGTACCCCCTTACAACTAAAGGTTCACTGATTTGTCTTAAGTGTCTTTTCATCTTCTTTTTTTTTTTCCTTTTAATAATTGCTCTGTTCTAGAAAATCCTCTTCAGATATTGATGCTAAAAGAAAGGATGGAATTCAGGCATAGATACCTGAGATAAAACAAAATTCAGAGACATAGCATGAAATATTTAATAAGTTAGTTTGTATTCTTTATTCAGTCTGTAATTTAGAGGAGGTTTTGCAGGTATTTTCTGCAGATTTGTCTATAATTACAGCAACTCATCAACATGACTTTACACTTTCTAACATGTTTTCTGATTTAGCCCTTTGTGCTTGAGTGAAGGATTGTGCATTAATATCCAAAACACTAAATTTTTAGAGGTCTAAGTGAAAATGAAAAAAAAAGTGAAAGTGGAAAGTGGAGTTGGTTGATTATATTAATCGATTAACATCTGCACTCAGTGAACATTTCTGAACGAAAATATTTTTCTTTTATTTAAATTGGATCTACTTCAAAGTAAAATTTAAAGAAATATATGGAAGAAAAAGGTATTCGGTAAGTGAACAAAAGGAAAGTATAACCTATGGCAGGTTGGATTTGCTTCTAGGTTTTCTTTGGAGCCACATATAGTTAGGTAAGGAAAAGGCCTGCTAAATGACACTATTCAACATCATTTAGAGCAAGACTAGTCCCTGAATTGCTGTAAGGAATATCATCACTGAGAAGTAACAGATTTCATGGCTTTTTAAAAATAATTTTAATTCTAACCAATCCTTGATATATTATTGACCTTTTTTTTTTAAAAGCTGTGCATGGTTCAGCTAATGTATGCTTCATTTTGCACCTTTGAGACTATATTTTTATTTCTTGCTTTGCCCAGACTTCAAGATATCCTTCTTCCCTTTTGGAAGCACTTTAAAAATAATTTTACTAATCAGGCTAGAGTTTTCATTTCAACTCTTCCAGTAAATCCTAATAAGAATTTATCACAATTTTTTTTTTATTTTGTATAATCAAGGACAGGATCTATACCCTAAGCTTCAGGCATACCAAACTGTGGCGGGACTTCATTTGGCACAGAGGTTTTCCTGCTTGAATGTGTGTGGAGAATGGATGTGTTAATATGGAAATCAGTTAGTTACAGAAAACTGGCAGATGAATTTAATTTTCAGTACCTTCCAGTTTTTATAACCTGATATTGTTTTTTGATAATCAGTTGATGCAATTTTATCCTTTTGCCATTAATTGAGGAAAGAGAATTTAAAAAAAAAAGGTTTAAAAAGTCTCCTGTGAGGAAGGAGAAAAAACAGATAAGAAACGCAAACATTCCTGCATGGACCATTTAGCATAAGCAGTGTGAAGTTGTTTTGAATTATGCAAGACTGAATCTGTTGCAGGGTAGCGAACATGAAAATTCCCTTAATGACTCAAATGGCCAAGAGCTACAACATTAGATTTCTCAGAGCAGTGAAGGAAATCTTGTGGTTGATGTAATATGTCATATTTCTTCAAACAGCCACAATAGAAAGAATTTTCATAGGACAATCATAAGCAAAATGTGTGAATAACTCCAGGGAAAAAAAAGTGTTAAATGTAACATTACACTACAGAGCACTTTTCCCTTCATTAGATAATGATCTACTGATATAATACAGAAGAATTAGATGTCAGGAACAATATAACACACTGGGAACATTTCACAAAAAAATCCCAGATCTTTGCACTAAATGGGTACTAGGAATAGGGCATATCATGATGTATTAACTTTTTGTTATTGTATATGCTAGTAGAAAACACCACATTTATCTGAGCCTATGCAGTTTGGGGTGGGGGGAAAGACAAATTCAACTAATATTACTTAAGAAAAAATTTCACAGCTTTGGTATTTTTACAGTATGATGCTCTGCTTTATACATTTGTTTCCCTGGAAATAATTTATGCATAGTATGTTTTTATGTTTGCACAGTTTATACTACAAAGTTTAAATTCTGAAAAAACCCTTTGTTCTTATTGAAATGAGCAATTATTAATATTTGTCTTGGTTGGGATCACAGGAAGAAATGGAAGTTGAGAGAGGCATAAACTTCCCATGGACTTGCTTTTCAGACATACTTTCAAAGTTCACCTCTGTTTAGATAATTTCATTTTCATTGATTTCTTGGATATGAGAAAAACCTTGCTGTTCCACATCAAAGAAAACGATTAAAAATTGCCTTTTGCAATTCCCTTTACAAATCATAATAATTTTTAGTGGCCATAAGTTATACGGCCATCTTGAGTACACACATCTTTTTGGTCAGATGATTCAGTTTTGAAGAATGAAGTCCAAAGATTTTAACCTGTTTTTCTTCTAGGACACCTGCTCAAAATGAATAGATAAACACTTTGGAAACTAAGAAATAGTATTGCTGACAAAGAAGTAGACTGGAGCCCTGATTCTGCATCAGTCACAGTGTGAAAATCTACAAAGGCACTATAATACAAGAGCACTTTGTGACAGTACATGGATGTAGCCACTGACAAGCTAAGAGGAAACATAGCTTTAATCAACCTTGTCATCCTCCTTTGGAGTGTGCCACAATTTTACAACATTGCTGGTGGAAAGTTGAATGCAGTCAATTGCCCATTTTCTTGTCAAAGTAATATCTTACTTCCTGCATGATGTTGGTGAAGAGCAATAAACTCCAAAGACCTGTTCTACTTTGATTCTTTTCTATCACTAAATATATGCACTGGCATGGAGGCAATGCTTCAAAGTAAAAGGTACACACTTGGTTACCAAAAGAAAGGAGGAAGTTTTCACTGAATAAAGAAATTGTTAGTTAAAAATTAAGAATAGTAGATTTAACATGCCAAAAAAAATTGGTCTTGCAGCTTTTAGAGCTTATTCAGGCTGGAAAAGTACTAGGATTATCTCCTGCAGGAGTTGGAATTAAACATTTTTTGGGAACTGTCTGAAAACTCAGTTCTGCAGCAATTTCTTCACAGTGTCCTGAGGGTAACAGACTGCATATGCACACTGGTATTATAGGTACTAGCTTGAGACAAGTGATTAGATAAAGTGATAATCACCTTTTTGTTCACTGGTGATAGTCTGAAGACTATACTCACCCACTTCAAAATAATGATAGGAGGGCATTTTTGGAAGCTGAAGGATTCCAGAAGGATTTTGGTCTTGCCCACACCCATCCACTTTTACTAGTTCTGATGTTTATTTCTGCTTTTCAACAGATTTCCAGGATCTTGTTTGTATTTATGTGTTATTAGGTGCTGGTGATGGAAAAATATTCGTAATATTGGAAGAAATTACATTAATCACTGCTATTGATGTGTTGTGCTGTGCAGCAAGTAATTAGTTTTGACATATCTTCATAAGGCACTGATACATCTTTTATTTATCCCACAATCCAGCTGATCTTAACACATAAATTTCCCCTTACCTATTGAGGCATTCCTGAGGTTAGCATCTCACAGCTGCAGGGCAAAACCACAGCAAAACCCGAGTAATTCTAATTGTTTATCATGCATTAAACCACACACTTCCTAAATCACAGGGAGAGATTTACTGCCTGGTGATGCTGTCCGTCATGCACTCCAGACTATCCTGGCTACCACGGCACAATTCATTGCTTGTTGGGCTATTCAGAATACTTTTCTGTTTTGGATTAGGATGTTATGCTGTGAATTTGTATTAGGAAATATAATAAAAGAATGGGTTTGTAATAGCAGAAAAATTTTTAAAATGTCTTCTCCCCAGTGTTCCACTTTCATCTCACCAGCTGCTCCTGTGACTCAGTTGTGAAGATTTACTTGCTTGTGTATCAGTCTGTAATGAGCCATCTTTGGAGTAGGAACAACATTCTTTTTCCCATTTATTTGCATTTAAAGCAAATATTATTTTTAATCTAAATTTTTAGAATATTTAAGTAATTTTGGTATGTGTTAAAAAGGAAAAAAATAAAAACACCACCAAACCAAAACCACAAAAAAAATCCCAAAGGTGCCAAGATAATTGAGTTGACATAACTGAGGTAGATATCATCTGGAGTTAAGAATAGCTGAAAAAAAGCTCCTAAATATAAAAACGAGTTATTGCCCTCTTAGATTGGATCTACTTCCAATTGCAGAGGACATACAGACATGATCTTATACTACTTTAATTACAGAAACTCTAACAGAAGGTGTCTGTATTATGGCTAGGAAATCTGTCTCAAGGAAATGAAACAAAACAAAACAAAATAATATACTTAAAATAATTGTCTGTATTTTTGATGGAACAAATGATGGTGCTGTTAACTGTATTGTATTCTATATTTCAGTCTCATCTTTTGCTGAGTTCTTATACCCCAACCAATATTGTGACAACTGAAGCCAAGCTGTCCTTGAACTCTAATCAGAAAAAAAAAAAAATATTTTCCTTTGCATTTATGTGATTCCAAGTAAACAATAATCACAGAACCAAAGAGTAGAATTTTAAAAATAAATACCGTAATTCAGTGTAAAAAGTCTAAGATGAGCAACAAGTTCTTGCGGCTTTATGATCTCCCCTTCATTATACTCCATTTTATGTGGAAGTACAAACCCCGTTTTCCATACACCATGCACACACGGAAGTTGCTGCAGGATATTTCTGCTTCTAGCTAGGTGGAGCCTTAAGAAGTTTAACATTGAGATTTTTTGGAATTTTGAGATTTTTTTTTTGGATTTGAGAGTTTATTTAGTTAGAAATTCAGAAAGAGAAATACTAAAAATGAAGCATTGAAATAAAGACATAAAGATGGGAGGGGGGAGCGCCGGGGGCGGGGGGAGAGGAAGAGGGAAGAGGAAGAGAGAGAGATATTTTACAAAAGCCCAAAGGACAAAGCCAAGTCTCAAAAAACAATGAGGTTTTTGCTTTTCTTCTTTAATATCCACCACTTTAATGTCTGTTTGTAATGCATGATTTTGAAATAAAAAACAGAGTTTATAATATCAGACAATATTTCTGTTTCTTTTTGGTTTTATCCCCATTTTTGTGCTGAAATAATTAGCCCTAGGAACTGCTGAAAGCTCCTGTGCAGATGGCTTCCTAAACAACTCAGCCTCAACTACCAGGTCTTTGGTGCAGATTTAATTTCATTCATGTCTGTAAGATTCCTGAATGAAAGGCTGTAGTTAACCTTTTACATATGTTTCAGCAGCCTATGCAAAACTGTCAAGGCCCATGAAGTCCTCAGCTGTACAAGACTTGAACAGCAGCCGATCAGGTCCAGATCACTGTTTGTGTATTCCCAAAAGATGAATGGGTCTACAGCAAGCTGTTACTCACAATTCCAGACATATTTCAAGTGTAATTGGAGTATTTATTTCCAGCCATGGAATAGAAACTTGAGACTTTTAACTGACCCAAAAGCCAACAAGGCTGCAATGCAAGAAACTGTGAACATTAAGCATGGGCTTTAACCTGTACTATGTGTTCTTTCTTTCTGTTGTTTAATTCAGCCTTTTCCCTTAACTCTTGCATCATGTCTCCACTCATTTCCTGAGGAAGTAATTCAGTTATGAATCTCAAAACAATTATTCAAATCTTAGAAATCCTCCTGGTTTTGCCTCGGTGAGGTTGAGAATAACTCTCTCAACTCATGTGTAATACAGCTGTTCTGGGCAGGGGAAGCTTGAACAGCAGGAATGCCCCATTGCTCTGAATAGGATCATATTTGTGAACCTGTTTACCCAATGGTTGAACAATGTTTCTGTCAACACAGTGGATGGTCAACATTGAGTATTGCACAAAGCCAGGAATAATTACCTCTGGGTAAGCATAAAAAGAAATTCCTTAAATCAGTTTTGGTACCAGAGGAAATGCTGAGGTAACTATGCCCTAAAAGGGCATGTCTTAATGCAGTAACTCAGTCTATTACATTCAGCTATAGGCAGACCAGACACCTAAAGTCCAACTTGTTCAAATTAATGAATGAACATAGTATGATTTTTTTTTTTCTGAGGTGAGTGAAAATGTCAAACTTATATGGATTAAGTGCAGGTGAAATGTAGCACTGTACTTGGGGTCATTCAAAGGTTGTGCTAACTTTATTCTTTTCATCATTCTCAAGATTTTAGTCAGAGTCAACACAGAAGCCTGTGTCCTCAGATAGTCCCTCTCTTTAGAGCTTCATTGTCACAATTGCACAAAGTTTAAGGTGCTGAAGTGTTGCCTAGTTCTGGTATTTCAACTTTTTATCATGTTAAATTATCATGTTAAATTTCACTGGATGAATAACACATCTGCAATAGTAGCATTACCGATATCTTACCTAGGTTGATTTTTTTAATATATTAATTAGTGGTACAATAAAGTTTTCTGTGTCTTTCTTGTTTGCTCTATTTTCTAGGTTAAACATACCAAAATGTAGGAAATCACAAAAAATTATGTTTGAGATTTTTAATAGTTTTCACTGAATTCGCCTTATGTGGAATCTGGATTTTAATGTCTGTTCCTAGTACAACGAAGCTATCCTTTTGTCTCAGAATATTGTTGGCTTTTTTTTTTAATTGTAGTGAATTAATTTTCATAGATCCCCATTCCTTATCACTATCTAAATTTTGCACAAGGCTTAAAATTAATATGTTTATGGAAGATAATGATTTCATAGAAGTACACATACTGAGAGGAGTACTGAAATTCAGAATGCATGAGGTTTTTACCACATTCTGTCTTCATAAAGCTGTAATTTCTGACCTTCATGACAGCTGAGGTTCCATATACAGGAAAAATCCAAACCCACCCAAACCTTTTATTTCAAAAAATATGGAACTCTTGTAATTCTCTTTTTCTTTTTCATTCTTTTTGTCTCCTGGAATACACATTCTTTTCCGTGGAAGTGTTACAGATGACAATATCAAGCAGCTCATATGTTCTCCTCTCTTCCTTATAAATGCTGTGTCTGATAATCCAAAAGAAATGGTTAATCATTGTAACAGTAATTGTTTCTATCCACTGCAAGGCAAACAGTATTATTCTCTAAATCATCCACTTTTTCAGTCACTTTCAAAGCGAAAAGTTTATTGAATAATTGTGCGTACTTTCTGTACAACTCAAGGCAAACTTTGCTGCTGTACTTGGTTGGCTGACTGGGGCTGTACACTCCTATACTGTCACCCATTCCTCCTTCAGCTAGCAGCATAGGTGATATGTATGCAAACACATGCAAACTATTTTTATTACATAAATCAGTATTGTCATAGGTTCACCTAGGTGGGCCTAAATTTGAGGTTTTTTTGAAGTTCAGCCTAGGTCTGGGGCTGTCAGCTGATCTGGGCTGGGCTAAGCCAACAGCTGACTCCTCCTAGCCATAGTGTTTTATTCCATACCATATTACGACATTATTTTCCAGGGAAGTAGAATCAGTGTGTGGGAGTGGTTTAGTCAGGCACCCCACAGCATTCCTGCTGAGAGGACACGCATGGTGCAGTCCCAGGAGAGATGGAGAGGACCAGGTCCAGCACCGGCCCAGCAGTTGTTTTGAGAAGTAAAATGTTTGATGTGGGTTCTTCTCTCTACTTGGGTATGGTTTTCTGGGGATTGAGTCTTTTAAAATACTTTGGGGTTAGAATAGTGGACTTTGCGTGTGTACTAGGAAGTAAGGAACTGTTCCTTGTTGCTCTTGATTTGTGTGAGTACTTGTGCTTTCTCCTAGTTGTCTCTTTCTGTCTGTAAAATATATGTAGTTTTAGTATAAACGTGGTTTGAATTTTTTTCCTTCCCCTCTCTTTTTCTCCCTTTCCTCGGTGTTGAGGGGGGAAGCTCTGACCCTGTACTTGGAGGGTTGGCATTTTCCCAGTTCAAACCTAGATAAGTATATACACAGGTAGAAATCAAGATATTATGTTATACGCACATAATACAGTCAGCAAACTAGCAATACATTTTAATGTAACAATCCAAAAAATAACTCCACATATGTATATGCATAATTATTTATCGGGATACATATACAATAATCAAACTAACAGTGTACTTTGTTCTACCAGTACGAATTTCAATAGATCATTGTAAAACAGTATTATGCTCTGTAGAAGTCCTAAAAATAAAGTATTTGAACATTTTAATTTGTTTAATATTATATAGGATATACTGTTGGAATAGAAAATTCACAGTTACCAGAATGGCAATGGAGTGCAGCATTTGCAAAATAAAATCTAGGAATTTTTTTATACACGTATTTTAAGATTTACCTCCCCTATAGTATTAATCTCAGATTGATTGCCTTATGGGTTATTTACATAAATATTATGCTGGGATGTTCTGTCTCTCTTTACTAGGGATGCTTGTGCTTGTTTCACATTTGATTTTTTTAAATGCTGTACAGTGCCAAATTGCTTTTCACTAAGCATATTAATTTGCTGTAGGTAAGTGACATATTTGTCTTTTTTTTTTTACTTACATGGAAGCAACTAGTGCATATTGAAGAAAAGCATACTGAAACCTGAAGTCAACAGAAATTCCTGTATGAAGAAGATTTCACACAATAGAAAAAAAAAGTCCTAACTTGCAGTTCATTCTTGAACAATTCAATACAGATGACATGTTGGGGGTCATGAATATTGCCTGCTGCTACTTGAGTTTTCCAGAGAGAAGACTTTGGATATTTTAGGATACTGACTGAGTCTCTTGAGAGGAGTCCTGAAGGGCAAAGAAGTCCAGGATGGACATTTTCTTCAAGAAGCAGTTCCTAAAGATGTAGAAGTAGAGCATCCCTGTGTGCCAAAAGACAAGTTGGTAGGGAAGACCAGCCTGGCTGAAACAGAGAGACATTTTTCTGGAAGTCAAGGGGGAAAAGGAGAGTGTATGACCTTGAAAGAAGTGACAGGTAGCTTAGGAGGGCTACAAGAATGTCATGAAATTATGCAGGGAGAAAATTAGAAGCCCAACTAGAACTTAACTTAGTACTGTTGGGAAATATAATAAAAACTTTTTCTATAAATACATTAGCAACAAAAGGAGGGCCAAGGAAATTCTCCACCCCTTATTGGATGGGATCTGTTATCTGTTATGGGGGAAGCATTGTCAAAGGATCTGGAAAAAAACGAGGTACTTAATGCCTTCTTTGTCATTTAGACACTCACAAGCCAGTGGGGCTGGATGGGATTTGCCTGAGGGTATTGAGAACGCTGATAGAAGTGCCCATTGAGAAACTTCTGGTCATTGAGTTTCTATACAGAAAGATTGATGCTACTTTAACATAATGGGTTAGGATTCCTTTCCAAGACCTTATTCATCTGTATGAATAAGTTTTTCTCTACATTGTACTTCATCTGAATTAGGAACTGGAGAAACAGGTCATTTCTACACGTGTCACACATCCACTATTAAGCGGAAGTGAAGGGCATTGTAAAATTATTCTTGTTGGTGCTTGGTGACTTGAGGTCTTATTTGCTTCCAAATGCATGGTTTCTAAAGGCAATTTGCTGACAAGGCACATTTCCAGTACTGTTGTAATCAAAGTGTTAAAAGTCTGCACTTCCTTAAACACTAATTTAGGTATTTCTGTTCAGGTAAAAGACTGAGTTTTCTGACAGAGAAAGGAAAGTCAACGTGACTAACAACAACCCCAGCAGCAACAACAGGAATTAAAAAAGTGCTATAACTTTGAATTATTGCTGCAAACATGAAACAACAATTACTGTGAATTTTGGTTATAGTTTACAGAAAAAAAACCAAACAAAAACAGTCTCACATATTCAAATGAGAAACTTAGCTATGGATTTATTCTTCTAGAGCTATTTTAGGTATTTCTTTCTTAGATGTCATGTTTTTGACAGCTTTTTTCTAGCTTATTAAAATATTATTTCCAGTTGCTTTAGAGATAGTACAACTACTGTTTAAAGAGAGTTGACGTATAATACGTAATTCATTTTAATTATCTTTCTATACAGTAATTCCCTCAGTAGGTGTAAGACATTTTAAGGAATTTATTTACATTTTTGCTGGTGATATTTGTTTAGTCTGTTATATGAAACTGAAGTATTTGACCTTTGTGACAAGCTCTAATGACAAGTATCTAGACTAACGGAATGCCACAATTTGGGCTTCTAAATGTTGGCAATATTTTCAGTGCTGAGAGTGTTAGTAATAGATGCTGCCCTCACACTTCTAATGAAGTGTCTTTAAAACTGTTTTATTCCCTACAGTCCTACTGAACATGGAATCAAATTTCAGAATAAGAAAATACTGCATGACAAAAATACAGATTCTAAATTATGAGAAACTGGCTACTTTATATCCCCAGTGGAAGAACACTGTCCTAGTAATCATTTGTTGGGACTTTTTCCGGTCTCTGTGAAATAGTCACACTGAAATAAAAACATTTGCTCTATTAACTACAGAGGAGACAAAATTTGTCCCGTCATTTTTATTAGAAAAAAGCCTCTCTGTGATATATGTAAGTGCTGCCACAAGTGAAATCTCCTGTATTTATTATTTCAATCTAGAAATAAAGCAATAGTCTTATGAATTCATGCTATTTTGAGTTACGAATTTGATTTCTCTGGTAAATGGGAAAAAATTATCTTAAAATTATTCTATTCAAATTTATAGTTGGTTGTTTCAGCTGTCAGTTAAATGTCAAGTACTGAGTTACATGTTACTACAGAACAGTTGTCCAGCTGTAAACTTTCACAAATATTAGTACAAATAACCTTGCAGGAACAAAGTGAGGTTTTGTTTATTTTGGCGGGTTTGTCAGTGGAAAGTATTAAAATTGTCAATAACTATAATATCTCAGTGAAATGTAAACTTCTACCTTCTTAATGCTATCACTGAATGCAACAAGAATGTCATTTTTACATACACATACACACACACACAGCATTTAGAAGTAAATAATATCTAATTTTGTCTCGGTTAACTTGGGTTTTTTGGGGGGTGATGGGTTTGGAGGTTTTTGATGTGTTTTTTGGTTTTGATAGTTTGGTTTGGTTTGGGTTTTTTTGTTTGTTGTTGTTGTAAACAATGTGTGTGTTAGATTGTGGAATTATGGAAACGCAAAATGGGTAGATTGGAAGCGACCACAATGGTTCATCTGGTCCAACCCCCCTGCTTAGGCAGGGTTGTCCAAGAGAACATTGCACAGGGTTGTGAGGGAGACTCCACTATGTCTCTGGTCAACCTGTTCCAATGTTCAGTCACCCACACCATAATGTTCTTCCTCATGTTCAGGTAGAACATTCTGTGTATCAGTTTCTGCCCATTACCTCTTGTCCTATTACTTGGCATCATCAGAAGAGCCTGGTTCCATTCCCTCCACACTCTCCATTCAGATACTTATAGACATTGATGGCATCCCCTCAGTCTTCTCCTCTTGAAGCTAAACAGGCCCAACTTCCTCAGCCTTTCCTTGTAAGAAACATGTTCCAGTCCTTAACTGTCTTTCTTGTCCTCCACTGAACCTGCTCCAGGAACTCATGTGTCTCTGGTACTGAGAAGCCCCAAACTGAACACAGCACTTCAGATGTGCCCTCCCTAGGTCTGAGCAGAAAGACAGAATCAGCTTCCTTAACCTGCTGCCAGTGCTGTTCCTAACATGTCCAAGGATAGTACTGCACTTCTCAGACACAAGAGCACTCTAGGCCTTTCTTTAAGACATTGTTCAGTAAGATGAATACTACCAGTATTAAACCACTAGGGACACTGCTAGTGACAGGCCTCCAACTAGATCCTGTGCCACTGATTACAACCCACTGAGATCTGCCATTCAGCCCGGTCTCAATCCAATCATCCAGTCCACATTTCCAGAGTTTTCCCAGGAGTTTGTTGTGAGAGACAGTGTTTAGGACCTTGCTGAAGTTGAGACAGGCAATATCCACAGCTCTTCTTTCATCCATTCAGGTAGTTATTTCATTGTAGAAGGCAATCACGTTGGTCAAACATGACTGACCTTTAGTGGATCCATGCTGACTACTCATCACCTTCTTGTCATAAAAAGGTGGGTAGAAATGGCCTCCAGTATGAGAAGTTCCACCACCTTTCCAGGGGTTGAGGTGAGGTTGACCTCCTGGTAGTTCCCTAAGTCCTCCTTCTTGCCCTTTTCAAAGACCAAGGCCACATTTGTTTTCTTCCAGTCCTTAGGTACCTCTCCAAAACAGCACAAGCTGACCATGAGCAACCCAGGTCTCTCAGCAGCCCTGGATTCATCCCATCAGAGCCCATAGCCTTGTGGATGTCGTTTTCCTGATGTTAACCCAGTTCTCCTTGATCAAGGGAAATTGTTTCTTCCAACTTTTCTTTGGTCTTCTGGGTCAGAGATTTCTGAGGGCTGGTCTTGTTAGTGAAGATCTATGAAAAGGAAATGTTCAGTAACTCTGCCTTCTCTGCATCCTCTGTTACCAGAGTACCTCCTCATTTTTAATGGGCTTCCCTATGCTTTATTTTTAATTTCTAAAAGGAAATGTCTTATTATTTCACCGATTTCTCAACTTCAAGTTGTTTTTTCTTTTCTTAGAAAACAAACACACACACAAACGTTTTTTTCAACAACCAGAAAATGTAACTGAGCAGCAAATTCAAAAAATACCCTCTCAACATATGTCTGTTAGTTTTCCTACAATATGTCCCCTTTCCAATGCAATATTTGCTACTTTTATTTATGTGCTGGTTTAAAGGCGAACCAGCAGGGGAAATGAACTCACCACGAGAGAGATTATAAGTCAGACCTAAAATTTAATAATAATATTACAATAAAAACACTGACACAAAAGGGAAATTACTTTCAACTCACAAAACCCCAGCAGTATAACCCAGTGTCCTGAGGCACAAACCCAAGGCGGTTTGTTTGCCCTTGTGCTGAGACCCCTGTGGTTCCCCCAAGTCCAGAGCAAAAGGAAAAGAAAAACCTGTTGGTGCAGGCGAGGGCTGTGATCTGGCTGAGACCGGTGATCTCCTCCTGTTGAGGTCCTGCTGCTCCTCTGGATGCGACAAGAAGTTACCAAAGTCTTCTTACCCACCACTTATGTACCCTCAGGGAGCACCCAGTCCCTCCCCCTGGGCGGGGACTCACACAATGGGTGATTAACTCTGGGAGCCAGGGGGTATTGTTGAACTCTTGATGGCCCACCATCCCCTCAGGCTGAGTGCGAAGGTGATAATGGCTCCCTGGGCAGCTGCTGCTAATGGCCCATTGTCCTTGGGGAATGAATAGAGGGGGTAGAATACACAGCTTTGATCACCTCAACACAGTGTCAACTAGTCCTTCCTGCTCAACTAGGACAATTTAGTTTGAAAAACTTAAAGTATGTGAAAGCTATGTGCCTTTAATTCTTACCCTCTGGAAAGTGCATTCAATTAAGTTCCCAGTAACTTGATAAAGACATATATAACATTCATGGATGTACTGTGCTGGTGCCTCTCATTTGGTGACTACATGCAACCCCGAAGTTTAGCAGTTTTTGTATAGCTTATGGCTATACAGCATTTGTCACATACAGCATTTTGGGTTCAGGTACCAATTCTATTTTGTAGGGGATCAGTTACGATGAGATTAGTATCTTACATGGTTCCTGACTAAAGTTTCTTCATTCTTTTAACTCACTTGGTTAAAAACTTGGTTGCAATAATGCCTAGGTCATCAATTCAATCCCCTGTGTGGCCCATTGACTTAAGAGTTGGAATCGATCCTTGTGGGTTACTTCCAACTCAGAATAGTCTGCTATTCTGTTTCTTCTATTTCTTAATAGTGCTACCTTGCATCCTTGTATGTAAGTCTGTGAGAGAGCATTTTGGGTCTTCTCTTGTCTTCTCCAGGTTAATGCTAACCAGAATCTCTTACATCTAGGGCCAGAGACTTCCTATGTCTTGCTTTTCTCAGTGTATAGGTGTGAGAGCAGGCCTAATTAAAACTTCTATTAAAATTATTCAGTCCACTGTCTCACTGAGAGATTAGCACTTTCTGGAATAAAAGTGGTTTAGTATACTTGAGTGAACAAACAATTTTCAGCCATTCTTGCTAATGGGAAAAAATATTTTATGCATGTAACATATTATTTACACAATCAAATAAAGCTGAATTCTTGAAATAAAAATTGAAGTGTTATGTATACTCAGCACAAAGACCTTAATCAATGCAAAGTCACATTAATTCAGTCTGATAGAATCTATTTGAAATTATCACTTTGTCTATCTAAATGTTAGAAAGCAATAGCTGTGTTATGTTGTATTTGTAATACTATCAGTTATATTATTCTGTTAGAATTTTCAAGTTCAGAACTCTTAAGCCAAGGCCAAACAGGGTGGAGAAGCAATAGCAGTGTATCACTCTCTTTGAAAGCTATTTAAATTTCACCTTGTACTAGTCTTAAGCAAATGATCTGCTACATTAAGCATATACAGTTACCTTTTTCCATTTTTAAATGCATGAAATGTGACACATACTGCTTCAGAAAGTAGAAGCAAAGGTTTGTGTTTGTATTAATATAGCTTCCTTCTGTGAAATGAAGAACATAAATCATAATAGCTCATAATAAGTTTCTTGTCCTACAGCAATTTTTAAATTTTATTTCTATTTTTTGTTGTTCTATATCTAGGTTATATCACTTATCCTTTTACTCAATGTCTGAATTTTTGGTATGTGTTATTCAATTTTGTACAAATAAAACAGTACTTCTAAATGTATTTTCTTCTTTCCTCCATGACATCAGACAAAAGCAAGCAAAGGCATTCCTTAGGACCACTAGTGAGCATATTGTATCCAGAAAATTATTTTAGCAGTCACTTAATTTTCAAATTATTTTTTAATAAGGAAAACCAAAACCAATACCAACCAAACAAAACAGCTAAAAAACAAATAACACAAATACAAGAGTTCTAAAATCTCTTAGAAAAAGATAGTTGGAGAAACCTTGAAAGACTCCAGGAAAACATTAAATTTTGTACTTGTTTCATATAATTGCTGCATTAGAAAAAGTACCACCTTCCAAAGAAAAAAATCAGAATTCAAAAACTTTCCTAGATTTGTTGGGGTGAAGGGGAGGGAAGAGGAGGGGGGCTGTATTTGGGGAGTTTTGTTGTTGTTTTGTTGCTGTTGCTGATGGTGGTTGTTTGTTTTATTTTGGTTTGGTTTGCTTTTTTTTTTTTTTTTGAAATATATTTATATGACCACAGACATAAATGTGTATGGGCAGATTTATAGGCAGACTGGTTTTGTGTGTTTTAATTCTTATTTGCTGTGGTTTTTATTAATTTTATTAACTTACATAGAACACAGCTGGTAGTGACTCAGATTTCCATGTAGGAATGGTCTTTATTCATATAGTAATAAATTATATGTAACAATATAGATTATGTTTTTGAGGAAAACTCACTTCTCTGTCAAAGACCTGTAATACAGTTTCCCTGTGTTTTAGTCAACCAGTCAGGGTTGATATTGATGTTACCATGTGTTTAATTTATGCTGGTTCCCATTCTTATGTGTCTGAAAACAAGGTGCAAAAGTATAATACTGAGATGTCTGTTTTTTCAAGCAAGTATTCTGGGATGTTGAATTTGCTTGAAATGGTAGTTACAATTTAAATTATAAAGGTACTGTACTTCTAAATTTATTTTCTAATCGTATCCTATTAATATTAACAATGCATATTAAAAACAAACAAATTCCCCACACAACTAAAAAATACCTCAAAAAAATCAAACAAAACAAACAAACAACCACCCCCAAATCCCCAAACAAAAAACCAAAACACACAATAAAGCAAATTGATGGGTGTTTTCTCACATTATATCACCTGATCAGGCAAAAGGGCTAAACATTGAAACAATAAGTGTTATCTCCTATAAATAATGTAAGCTAACTATGAGAGAAACTAAGGAGTTATAAATACTATGATATTTTGTAAGATTATTGCAGAAGGAAAAAATAGTTGGAAGATGAATTTTTCAAGAAAATCTTAACAATAATTAATTTAGAAATAAATTTCCTATGTTTGAATTGTCTATATGTTTAGAGAGAAACTTATTGCACACAGAATGAGGTATAGACGGAGACTAATGGCATTCATATCTTTATAGTAACTTTAGATTTATTCCTTGAATGCATCTCTGTGATTTTTAAATAAAACAAAGAGGCCTTAGTCTGGAAGTATTTCCAGATTACTTTGCTGCGGTATATGTCACAGTATTGGGTTTCAATTTTTTCACTTGTACAAAGAGGTTTTGAATTTTTCCTTTTTCATTAAATTCAAATTAATATTGTATGTTATTAAAAGATTAATCTAAAAAGATAGTACAAGTTCACCACTACTAATAAAAACTAGTCACCAAATAAATTATTTTATTATGAAATGTCTTTGGAATATTTCTCAAGGTCATTTTTTCTGCCTATTTTTTCCCATACTTACGAAGTGTATTTTATTCTAAGTACAAAATGTGGAAATGTGGATTTATTATTAGTCAGATCCATTAATCAGACAGTTCCAAATAATCTAGAATGGTTTTCTACTTTATTGGGTACCTGAATGTGTTCACATAGGTATTCAAGTTCTGAATCAAGGAAAGGACAAGAATAGTCAAAGACTATAACCTCAATTTTACATTGTATTAAACTGTAAAATTTTGAAGTAAGAAAAGTTTGGTGAGTTTTTGTTTTGTCGATTTGACAGATTATCGAAATTAGACCCACTTCAAGTGAACAAACTTTATGTACATCGTCCTGTTCCACTAAAATACTAGTGAACTCACTGATGAAAACATAGGAAGAAAGAGAGGAAAAGTCTTTTGTAAAGGCTTCAGTGTTTTTTAAAGATTCCTTCTCATTTAGTGTTCCCTTTACTTTTTTGTTTTTGTATGTATCCTCAACTTGAAATCCACAGACCAGAATATAAGAATTCATTTGATTGAAACTTTTAAGCTGTTAATAGCATTTATTTTTAATCATGGATTTCATCCTCTGCATTTTATATTCCTGGGCAAGAGTATACTGAAAACCTGTAAGTAAGAACAATCATGGTCTTATTTGTTTGCAAAAAGTTGGAAAAGCAATAACTATAAAAATCAAAAATCAATTGTTTCCAATAGTTATCTTATTTGTAAATGTTATTTAATTATGTCCTTCATTTTTCATGGTGAGAATAATGGACTATAATTATCATATTTTAGGATATCTGATAAACCTCCTTTGTTGCACAAAACTATTTTATTAGACATAGAATCTTAACTTTATACAGCATCCTTTTACCCAGGGAAGTGTCTTAAAATACTAAAAGGATTCCTTAAGTAACGTATGAGATTGTAATTCTCAAGTACCTTTACCTGAGTTTTTCTCCTGACTCATGTGTCCATGTCAGTGATGTTGGAGCTAAACAGAAAATAAATCTTGTTCATTTCTCCTTCTGCTTCTGTTTCCCAGTTTTAGTTCTCACACTTGTTTGCTTCTTCCTTAACTGTTCTAATGGAGATTTATTTGGGACTGTGATGTAAACCACATAGTGGAAGTGATTGGAGTAAAACCAAGTAAACCTGCTCCTTTTTCTGACCCTTCTTGCATGGTGCTAGCAATGAAGTCTTCCTTTGCAAGTAATAGTTTTGGTTCAGTTCAGAAGACTACATCCATTTCACAATAAAAAATTTCTTAAACTGGTTTCTCCCTAAATTAAATTTATCCTAGAACTACACCATAAGTAACTGTTCACCTCTAACAATACTGTCCTGCAAAGGGAAATAATCACAAACTTGATTATCCAAAATTGCACCTGATGTAGTCATTTATCTTACAAAGTGGATGTGGAAAGCTACACTTACATTCTGACATTTTATACCCCCATTTTCTTGGAGCTAAATGGCTGTACAAGGTGTAGGTGTAATAGAGAATCAAGTGTATTGTGTTACTTTATGCTATGCAAGCCACAATACTCAGGTTACATTGTGTTCCCTTCTTCTGAAAAGGAAAATAAAATTTGAGATTTACTGTACCAAATTATATCAGTTTGTGCCTCTGATTGCTGTGTGTAGAGAGCAATTATTTTTAAAGCACAACAAGCAATCAACAAGTGAATAGCATCATGTGTACTGATGACATTATTTACTTCTGTGTTTATTATTACTAA
Source organism: Pithys albifrons albifrons (assembly GCF_047495875.1). Taxonomy (NCBI): domain Eukaryota; kingdom Metazoa; phylum Chordata; class Aves; order Passeriformes; family Thamnophilidae; genus Pithys; species Pithys albifrons. The sequence goes on along the minus strand of NC_092497.1, from coordinate 67,345,166 downwards.
TACTGGAGTATAATCTAATCCTGGGAATGTGGAGGAAATACGACAGGAATACAATGGGTTTTTTTCTGAAATAACCTTGAATTATACTTTTTTCTTCAGTTTAAAGCATGAGCTTGCAAACTTGGGCTCGCCTACTCATTTCCTCCCATAATTAAATTAGATACTAAATAGCCAATTATACATTTCAAATTTCAGCTGAATGTTAATTCAGTTATGGTAGTTCAGCACTAAGAAATGGGTAGCTTAGCGTTGAAGATGCCTTCATGAAATATTACCTGACATATGCAATTCTATGAAAGTTTACACAGCAGTAGTACTTGACCTAAGATATAGCTGAGTATGTAAGATGGATTTCCAGCTCTTTACAAGGTCTCCCTGTAGCATGAAAAATGAATGTTCAGGCTGGTTCCCAAGAGAAGAAGAAAAAAAACATTAGGAAACCATTATTTAGAGTTCTCTGTCTCTCTGTCATTTTTTGCCCCCTCCCTCATAGCCTTTCTGTAATTATGGATCCCATTTAATTACTGTGATTTGAAAGTGCCTTTGGAAAGCTTTTACTTTTCAGCAACATACTTATAAAGTATGTGACATGATATTCTAATACATGATATGTTAATACAGCCAATTTGAAACAATGCATATGTTGGTACAATTTTGGTTTGACTGTATTGACTGTATTTACATTTGCATTTTCCAGATGAAGAATAGTTGAGCATTTTCTATCTTCTGATAAATGATTTTCAGGTTTGGTTGACCTAGTGCCAGAAACTAACCTCATTACTAGCAATGATTTGCCATTCTACAACGTTTCAACAAAAGTAACTGAACAAAACTGTTTCCCCCATGAAAATAAAAAAGGGCATTATTTCAATTGTAACTTCATATTTGAAGGCTGGAAGACAATTGTAGAAGGGCAAATTTTTAGTTGTAATTTTGTCCCATCTTTTAGGAAAGGCAAAAAAAAAAAAGGTAATTAAACCACAGCTTTTTTCTTACTGTTTATTTCCAAACCATGATGAAGTTTTCACATGTTTACATCTTTTTTGAGCTTAAATAATTTAAGTAGCCTACATCTGGTAATTTTGTCATCTAGAATTTTTTTATTATCTTTAAAGCCTTTCATGAACAGGTTCTAGTAATCCTGACTAATAATCTCTCAGCAGTGTGCTGGCCAGTGGCTAATCTGCTGTAATGTTGCCATGGATCTTGCTGAAAGGAAAAAAAACAAACAACTACCTAGAGTTATGTTTTTATTGTTTTAAGAGCATTTCTAATGAATAGTGATTGTAGTATCCTTCCAGTTTCTTACACATAACAGAAATTTTTGCCTTCTATCATTCTTATTTTGCTAGGGATGAGAAGGAAGACAAAGCAACAATGAGAGTGATCTGTAACAGCAGTAATCTGGGGGCTGGCACATCATCTCTCTCTGTCTCTGAACTACTGTGAAACCCATACATGGTAGTGAGAACAAAGTAAGAAAATTAGTCATAGTAATAGTTAGAAAAATTAGTTATCCAAATATGTCTGTGTTCTATTTTGTTTTTAAACAAAAAACGTACCCCCAAATGCCCCCATTATGAAGCAATCTCTTAATTTTTTTGTGAGAAATTCCTGCTTGTCCCTGCATTAAATATTTATTTTTATTGGAAAGTAATGAGATATTTAGATATTCTTTGAAGACTTTGTAATATTTTTGGAAAAGAAATTGCTCTGAAATAAAGGTGAACTGATGTTTAATAAAATTTATGTGTTAATAGAATCTGAGTCACACCAGTAATTGTCCTTCCATAATAGGCACAGCACTTAGGGTAGAGAGATAAACTGCATATGTCACTCTCCCTCTTTTACTTTGTCCTTACCTATGTTTCTCTTCACGTTACTTCAGAAGTGTGGAAATTCTATATAATGTGTCTTTTTCTTTTTTTCTCTCTCTTTTGCATTAATATGGTAGTACTTGTAGCTTTTCTTTGTGATTCCTTCTAATGATTGTAATAGATTTCATCACAAAATTGAGTACTTGCATCTATGGACATGATTTTGGAAAGTGGACTGTACCAACTTCTTTCTTTTAAATCCACAAAAACCTTCCACAAAAAAATTTCTTTCATGTTTCTTCCTAATTTTATTCATGCCTCTTTGAAACTACTGTCAGTTTTAAGGATGATTATATGTAAAAATCTTAGCGGGAGTGAGAACTCAGGCTGCAAAGAGTTTCCTGCAAAGAATAACCTTGAGGGATGCAAAGCTGTAAAATCTGACATCATCCCATACAGATCTGTCTCCTCTAGAACAGAAAAAACATGGCAACCTAAGATTAAATGAGCAGGTGGCAGAGAGTTTCTGATTTGATCATGCTGCTTTTTTAGACAGACTAATTGTTCTGATTTATGGTTATCACCTGTATTTCATGGGTGTTTGCTTCCAGCTCTAATTAATGGGTAATTTTAACTGCTGAAACTTTAATTGTTCCTTGAATTTCATAGACTATTGGAAACATGGCTGTTAGCAAATAGAGGTTTTGCTTCTATGACCTTTTTGTGTGTGTGTTAGAAATTGAAATTATAATTGATTGAGGTTGGTTTTGGTTTATTGGTTTGTTTTTGAGATAAGTTATTTTATAGGATCTCCGAAATAAGAATATGATGCTATGTATGCAGTGATGACTATGATTAAAACTAGGAAGAATTTATCTTAATTGTAAAAATAGATTATTTTAAAACTTTTTAATGTAAGTTTATTTGACATTATTTATGGAATAATAAATCTTTTACGTAATTTGGTCATTTAATCCTAATCACTATAGAACACACCAGCACAATTCTATAAATCTGTTGTTTGGTTGGTTTTTTTTTCTTAACTAATTAATACCTTTTAAAGATACATAAAATCCCAGTGTGAAAATTTTAAGCAGTGGAGAATACCTCACTTCACTTTGCTGTGTCACCAGCAATTTTGTGAACAATAGGGTACAGTTATGATATTTTTTATAGAAGCTCTTATATTCATTCAATGAATAATGAAGAAAGAGTAGAAAACAACAGAAGATGGATTATGAGAGTCAATACTGTTACAAGAGTAATGGCAGTACAAATACAAAATAAGAATATTTTTTTTAAATTACAAAATTACAACAGGGTTTTACAGTACATAAAATATAATCTACAAGGTAGAAGAGGTCAGAGATCATGCAGAGGTAATAGAGAAAGTGAAAGAATGTTTTAGTGTTTTTTAATAAATTCATCCAAACTTTGTACATATCGACAAAAAAAAAAAAAAAACAACCAAAAAACCCCCAAAGCAAACAAACAAAAAAAGAAAAAACAAACAAACAAACAAACTCCCAAAATAGTTAAACTCCCAAACTCCATTAAAATAGTATTCCTAGAGATGAAGTTTTCTTGAAACTGTTACTAGAACTACTACTTGAAAATTTGGTAAGACTTCATGACTTGTTTTTATTATATTAAATGTACAGGATGGCATTGGTGAGCTAGTCACGAAAAAAAAGGCAAAAAACCCCAAACCAAACAAACAAAAAAATGCCAAATACAAAACAAGCTGATTCTAAAAGGTGATTTGGGGAGTTCGTTTTTTTTTTTATCTATTCTTTTAAAAAATGTACAAGACTCCCAAAACTGCAAATTTCTGTAGCCTCCCACCTTTCATCATTCATGAGGCATTCCTGTTACAAACTCTCCCACATCTGAGCAAATTTTTACAGCTGTTCCTACTGGTACCTTCTGTATATTTTTTAGTCTTTCTGTAAATGTTTTCAGGTTAATTCTTCAGATTTCTGATGCCTAGTTTTAACATAACACAATTCTTTTACAATTAGAAAAGAAATAGACATTTTATCTTTCACTGAAATGTTGAAGCATGTTACAGGCATGAATTCTTCTTTAGGCAGAATATTCTATCCAATAACAAAATGAACATTTATTTTTCATAAGATGGAGCAAAAAATAGATAGAGAGATGTGGCAAATACATAGAAGTATTGAGTCAAAGTTAATACCAGTGTAAGAAGAAGGTTAGCTGTTTTGCTAAACCACCACATTTTATCAATTTCATTTGTGAACTGTTTACTATGACAGAGGATTTAGATGATTCCATATTGTAATAACTGTGTAAACAACCCAATATGAGTGCTCATTCACTCTCTATTTTCAAATATCCTTGTTTTCTTACAATTCAAAAAAACCCCAAAACAAACAAAAAAAGACAAAAAAACTTCTCAGTAATTAAATAGAATCTCTCTTCCCCTTTACCTCCCCCTTCCATTTTCCCTTCCAGAAAAATTCCATATCAGTTTTCAGGGAAGAATAGTCTTAACTGTGGTAAAACTAATTCCCCTACCAGTAAAAATCATGATGTCCTCACCTTTATCCTATCCAGACCTTTATAGGCTGTTCTTATTTAATTTCTGAGGAAAATGAAGTTTCACAAATGATCTTCAACTGCTCTTACAACTATGTATACATGGCTGAGTTATCAGTGGAAGAATGGTATTAAAGAAGGCTGGAATACTAAACCCCATCTATTTTCCTGAAAACATTAGTTTTAAACTTTCACAACTACATGCTAGTTTCTATAGTTAGGCAGGCTTACTGACTTTCATTGGCAGGCCATTTTTAGCATGTAACATGGGCAGTGCATCCCTACACGCATATTTTGTGCTATGGTCTTCAGACAGACAGCTGTGGCCTAGGTGTGAGCCTTCAGTGCATAACAAAGATGTTATTGCAACATGATTATTGCATCTCCCTGGAATGGATAAAAGCAGTGGGAAAATTGCAGTAACAAAGTCCTTCAACCTTCAAAAAGAAAAGGCTTCAACTTGGCAAAAAGGGATGTAGTTCTACATCGTTCTAGATCTCACATTATCATGTAGTTAATCTCCTTGATTGAGTAGGTGGAGCTTGTATGAGAACATCAGCAACAGCCTGCAATCACTTTTTTCTATTATAAAGCTGCAATAAAAATGGAGCAATCAATTTTGAAAAAATTACTTGGTGAAATGCAGTTTTCAATAGTATGCATTTCAGACCTACAAAACAGATCATATTTCAACAATATAGCAATATAGTGCACTGTAGATTTGCCTACAGTGCAAGTTAAGCATTTCATTAAAAAAGTAATTTTTTAACATTTAAAAATCTTAAATATTCTAGCTTTTCATTGGCACAACAGACAACTTCAGCCTATCCAACCTTGGTCAAGTCAAAATCCTGCTAACTTGATTTGTGCGCTGCATTAGTGATCTTGGCCTTTAATGATGGGAAGAAGAAGAAAATAGGTTTATTGAGGTCCATTATATTGCCATTAATCTAAAAAACAGAGACACTTTCTGTCATTTTAAATGTTCTTATTTTGGATTCAGCAGCATTAAAGGTGACCACCTCTGCCCTTACTAACATATGTCATTATAATCAAAGGAAATCACTAAAAACCTGGAGTACTCCATCTGGCTTGTATTCAGGGGCAGCATGTCCTTATAGATAATAATATTAATATTAATGCCTTAAAATGGTAATTTTTATGAGTAGTTACTCTGCCCCTTTATTGCCTTGTTTCCTTTTTGACCTTCAGCATTTGTTTGATATTTCATAATTGCATCTTTTCTGTCACTAAACGGACGTGGACATGGCCCTCTGGTCAAGGCTGCATTCAGGTTCTTCAACTTACAACTTTGGCAAGAAAAAAAGTTGTGACCTCAAATTAATTAGAGTGTGCCTCATGCAAACAAATCAAAATGATGCATGAAGAGAGTCTCTAGAAAAACTTCAGAGTCCTGAAAATATTTTTATTTATCTGTACCTGTTACTATTCAATAGTTATTTCTGCTACTTTTCATATGTTCTATTACATATGTGAATGTATAAGGTTTGCTAGCAAATACACTGTGAAGAAAAGGCACTTTGTGAATAAATCTGGGTCTGAAATTCGGGTGTAGGAAACTACCTTGACTTTACTTTCAATAGTTTTCTTTCTTAGTTGTTTTGCTTTTTCATGATCAGAGGTTTTTTGTATTTTCTGGAGGAAAAATTCCAGACACAACACCTACATGTCAACCACATGCAATTTGCAATTTCCTTAGAGTATTGGTACTCACCTTTTTTGTAGAAAAGATTCAATTTTATGCCAAATTACAATGATCATCTCAACATGTTGATACTGAACCTCATGTTTGCCCATATTTCCTTTTTGGAAATCAAAAATCCTAGGACCATCAGAATATTTAAAGGTATATTACACAGTATTTAAATAACAGAGAAATTAGTACAAGAAGAAGCTAAAACATTGGTATGGTTTGTTTTAATTTTGGACTGTTAGTGCTATATCCCTCTAACTCTGAACCTTCACAACATTGCTTCATGAGAAAAGAATATTTTGGAAAACTTCATATGTGGATTTTTCAGAATTGCTGAAATTATAGTATTTTTAAAGCACACCTTTTTTTCTTTTTGTATTTGCCTTTAACCTATATAAAATTGTCATTTTACATGATAAAATGATATCTGAAGAACACTGAAAAAGGGAACAGATAGAATGATGCATGAGTATTAATTTCAACTCTTTATGAAGCTATGTACCTAGAACATTAATAATAAAGTTCATACAAATAAGGAGGCCAGTGACCAGCCTTTAAGATAAAAATGGAAAAGAAGCTGCCCATGAGCTGGCAGTGTGTGCCTTTGTGCCCAAGAAGGCCAATGGAATCCTGTAGTGCATCAGGAAGACCAGCAGGTCGAGGGAGGTGATCCTGCTCCTCTACTCAGCACTAGGGAGGCCACATCTGGAGTGCTGTGTCCAGTTCTGGGCTCCTCAGTACCAGAGAGGCATGGAGCTACTGGAGCAGCTCCAGTAGAGGGCTGCAAAGATGACTAAGGACTGGAGAATCTTTCTTGCAAGGAAAGGCTGTGGTAGCAGGGCCTGTTCAGCCTCAAGAAGAGACAATAGAGAAAGGACCTTATCAATGTCTAAGTATATGAAGCCAAGAGGAGAGAGCCAGTTTCTTCTCAAGAGCCAAGCCAAAAAAAGGCAGAAACTGGTGCACAGAAAATTCTACCAGAACATGAGGAAAAAAATCTCTCCTGTGCAAGTGACTGTGCACTGGAACAGATTGACCAGAGTGGTTGTGAAATCTCCCTCACTGGAGATATTTAAGAAACGTCCAGACACAATCCTGTGCCATGTGCTCTGGGATGACCTTGCTTAGCAGGAAGGGCAGACCAGATGACTCACTGTAGTCCCTTCCAACCTTATCCATTTTGTGATTCCCTGACTTTGTAGTAAAGCTGAAAATTTTGTTACCTTCTTTTAAAAAGCAGAAATTACTAATAAACTGGAGCTAAAAGGTTTTAAAGACATGGGAACCACAGCCCAGGAACTCCTTAAGTCTTGTTACCTTATTCCTCTATGACTGGTGAAAAAACCTCTTTCTGTCCCAGCAGTTGGCTTAAGATAAGAGTTGCATTAAAATGCACACTAGCTTCACATTATAGCACTTCTCTGCTGTTATCCAGGTGCTATTGAGGAAGGTCTTCTGCAAATTACAAATTCAGCAGTTTAATGAGTCTGTCAAACCTGTCAATTGTCAAGGAGAAAAAATGGGTAATCATCAGGAAGAAAGTTCAAGGTGATGTTTTCACTAAGGTGCAGAATGCTAATAGAAAACAAGTGTGAATATGAGTAACCTCTATATGAAAATGATAAATTTGTTTCAGTATCTCTGTGCCTTATAATACAGCTAACACCCTCCAAGTGGCTTCCCTCTAGTGGCTATTGTGTGCCAAGTATTTCAGAACTGAAGCCCATACAGCTGCAAACAGCCCTCTTGTGATCACCTTTATGATTAATTGTTATGTTAATTGTTAAACTTCACATGTAGCTTCCTGTTCTTAAGGTTATTTCCTTCCACCAAAGGATAACAAGAAAATTATCAGTTTCCTCAAGGAGGTTAAAGACATGAGGGGAGGGAAAAGCAAACTCTCACTACTTTATAAAGCAATCTCCTTTCCTATCAAAGCATTAAAAACCTATCAAAAAAAAAAAAAAAAAGAGAGTCCCTTTCTTTAATGGGTAGCCTGTGTTACAAGATATGTGATAACTCTAATTTTACTACCGGAGTTCATGCCCTCTTGCAATTTTAACTAGTAGGCACTTTTCTATTTTGTTTTGTTTTGTGTTTTGTTTTGTTTTGTTTTTCAATCTAAAGACATCTACAATGTTTAAATATTGTGAAATAGAGTGAACAGAGGAAACAAACAAGCAAACAAAACCCCTCTGTGTTTCAGTTTCTCCATCACAGTATGAATAATTTGAGCAGGTGAGTTGTTTAACTCTTTTACTTTGTAGCTATAAAAACTATGATGCAATCAGATATGCTACATGGGTATGCCACATGGAAGATAAAATAATCAACAAGGAAACCTGTTACTCTCTCTTCCAATCATGGCTCTTTCTGTCTTCAGCCCAAAAGGCTGACCTCTTCCATTCTGTTCCTTCTTTCAAGTATTTCAGACTGGATCAGTGGACAAAGACAATTGTATGCATTATGGATTTATTTTCTGATTTCAGGTCTGACATTTTCTTTCTAAACAATTCCAGCTTTCTAAACAGATGCCAGCCATCACTTTTATGTCTTATCCTCTTTCTCATTTCACTAGCATTTCTTCTTCATAAAATGTCTACTTCTTCCAAGAAAACTACCTGAATTTTGCTACAAAAAAGATTTTTAACACACTTTTGCCAGATTATTGTATATTTGATAATTACTAATTGTTCTTTCTGATTAATTGTAGAACCTCTTCTTACTTTCCATGAACATGAGTCCCTTTCATTTGGGTTCTGCTTCATGTCTGACTAAAACTTTACAAGCAAATAAGGTCACCCTAAAGTACTACTTGTTGTGAGGTTTAAGTAACCTAGGGGGTAATCTATCTTCTAGCTTGATCATTTTTTGTGCAGTACTAAGTATTTTTGGACTGACTTTGTGATTTCTCTTGAGCACAAATGCATCAAATGAAGGAGAACACTGTCTATTAAAATTAACACTGAAATCAGTATATTTTATTAGGTGCATGATAGTGAAACTAATAACAATTCAGAGTGACTTGTTTATGTATGATTTACACATTTTAATGATGCATGAAATGTATTAGATCACTAAATCAACTTTTACTGTCCTTTGCATAATTATACGATAGTTATCTATGAAAAGGGTGCTGGTTTTGTTGTTGTTTTTTTTTTTTAAGCATTCTACTTATCATCAGTAAAGAATCAAAATCTTAGCAATCCCCTATATTTTATTCTAAAAGAGAATGTAAGTACCATTTTGAAGTTTGCAAAGCACTGAAGTTTGCAAATACACTTCCTGTGGTATTTGAAAACAAAACAAAACAAAACAAAACAAAACAAAACAGAGTAACAAAAGAAGTTACTTATAATAAATTAAGAAAATCAAGTCTTCTAATTGTAACAATGAGAACATGAAAGCAATATTGTTGCAACTGCAGAGGAAACAGTGGCTAATCTTTCTTACATTTCAGGTGCTAGTTTCATATACTATAATGAAGTCAACTTCCAGTATCATGGCTATCTCCATTTCTCTCTCAGTAAAATTATGCATAGTGAAAATTATTATGGTTTTATCTTATTTTGCATAAACATGCCAACTTATATTAATCATTATTTTTGTTTACCTCCTGTGGCACTGCACAGTTCCAATACAAGTCAACAGCTTTTGTAATAGCTCCGCATGAAAAATTATTTAGTCTTGGAGGTTTATGTATTCACAGATGCATAATACTTTCATATATATCTTTTTATATTACTAAGTACTCACCTATGTTCATACATACAGGTGACATACAAAACTTAGTCAGCATGCACAGTTCACATTCATCTCATGAGTGCCTAGAAGCCAAGTTCAGATTTCAGATATGCTGTTTTGAAACCACAAGAAAATTTTGACGTAAGTTAGAAGAGGTAGATGGACTTTGAAGATTTTCAGATGTACAAAGGTGAAATTATAGACTGAGGTAACCACTACTTCTTCATGGTCAGGTCACACCATGGTTTTTTTTTCAGTTGATGCCAAAGGGGTTTTTGTTCTGATTTTCACATTTTGTAGATTTTACGAGCACAGTAACTGTAGCAAATATAGATGTAATGTGCTAATATTCTGGCAGCCTAAGTTCATTGTTTATACATCCTAACCCTTAGCACTTATCAGTAGCTCAAATTCTCTTAGTTGCTTAGTTTCTTTTTCAAGGTAAAGAGCTGAAAGATATCAGAAGGCCTACAAAACGAAACATAAACACAGGTCAGAGTGACCCAGAAGTCAGAACTGGATGAGCTCCATGAGACCTTTGCATGCCCGAGGAAGAGAGCTGATGAAGACAGAGGGTCTTGACGACCCCAGACCCAATTCCAGGGGTTGGACCAGAGGTGGAACCAGGGCTGGACTGAGAAATGTGTAAAGCAATGATTGGAGGGATCTTATTATAAAAGCCATGAAAACAAGAACAGGAGCACATGCATGTCATCATGTATTCCTGTGGGCTGTAGGCCTGTGATATTAAAGGACCTTTACTTTTTATCTTACCCTACACTAATGTGGCTCGGAGTTCTGCTTTGGGGGGGACCACTCACGGCATCAATTATTATCATTATTCAGTAACAATTACAAAATGTCATAATTTGTAACTACCATAACGGTGAGTACAATTTACTTACAGACTGTTTTCCTGTGTAATGTATAAATGGCTTGACATGGAAATTAATTTCTCTTTCAGCAGAGATAAAGAGGTCTTGTTCATAAAAGTAGAAAGATTGGTCTTGCTTTCCAGAGAAAAAACAGTATTTCTGATTTGTAGATGTCTTCATCTAGGGCTATGTTCTTTCAACTTGAAGATTAGTAGTTTTATTATAACTCAAGTAATCTAGACAATAAAAAGTCATGACAGAACTAGACCTGAATTTAAGGAAATAAGTCTCAAATAGCTGTTAGAATCATTGCCTAAAATTATCTTGATGAAAGCTCACTCATTTCCAAACTGAATTTTGCAACTCTTACTTAAAGAATTGTTAAAATCATTGTTAAAGGTTCAACACAGGAAGGTGGTGTTGGGAGGAGCCCCTCAGAGAATTTTTCTCACCATGCCAACACAAAATGTTTAGGCTTGGAGTGCCAGGACAGAGGACAAAAGATGGCTGATGCCTTTCAGATTCAAGTTGAATGGGGGGGTAGAGTTGAGAACACAGAACCCCAGTGCCTGGGGGTGGGGAGAGGCTTTTCTTTCTTTGTTCCCTGTGTGCTGGTTTGACTTTTTGGGGGGTTTTCTTTGGGCAGCTTCAGAAAAGGAGTCACTGCTTGCTGGTGAGAGCTCTTTTTCTGCCTCTACTCTTTGCTTTCCCTCTCCATCTCTGGGGCACCCTGAGCTTCAGAGAAAGAGAGAGAGAGAGAGAGAGGGAGAGAGAGAGAGAGAGAGAGAGAGAGAGAGGAAGAGAGAGAGAGAGAGAGAGAGAGAGAGAGAGAGAGAGAGAGAGGGGAGAGTCACGGCTGCTTCGAGACACACTGCAGACTTTTATTTTTCATCCTGGAGACTGACTCAGACTACAAGGAGATTCCTGGGATATCACCACTCCTCCACTCCCAGCATTTCCTTCTTCATTTGGAACAAAGGACAAGGAGAGAGAGAGAGTCCAGTGAGTGTTCACCCCTTGCCTCTGCCTTGCTGGGATAAGGCTGAGAATTTACCTCGCAGCCATCCGAGGTGTGACACTGACTGTCCATAAATATAACTGCTCCAGAGGAAATCTACCATTTGGGGGTTGTTCTCTTTTGTTTTTACTTTTGTTGCTAGGGAAGTAGTTTGCTCTGTTCTGTTTACAGTTCTATCTATATCTACTTATATATATACATGTATATATAGTAGTTAAGAACATTTATCCTTCTTATATCCACTTTCTAATTAAAGTTCCTTTTTCTTAAATTTAATAAGGAGTAACATGATTATTCTGTTTTTTCCCTCAAACTAAGACAACCATAAATAGACTGTACAAAAAAGCGTACTGAGAGAAGCTGTCATATGTAATACAGTACATATTAAAACAAAACAACATTTTAATTTTATTTCTCAGTACACTGCTCTTTTAAAATATGTTGAATCGCTATGATCAAGGCTTAATTCCCAAGTATAACAAGAAAAGTTTAGATGTTTGAAAGTTTTTAAATTGTAACCCTTTAAGTTACACTGTCCACAAGGAACAAAAGGCCTATTAGATTTTGAAGGACACTGCACAGTATACCTGTAATTACAGCTTCAGGAGATCCAAAAAAATGCCTACAGGAAAGGCAGAGAAACACCAGCATTGTTTACTTTAAGAGGTTGATGTTTTAAGTAACAAAGAGCTAGAAAAATTAAGATATGCTCTCCTAGTGGTCTGCAACTTCTCCTAAATATTGTTTAATATTGTATCATCCTTGAATTGATAAACAAGACACTACAAAGAGCTATAATTTATGTGCAGGAATATAAATCTACCTTGTCAGACTTTATGCATTTAGTTCTTTAATTTATTATAGTTTTATGATTCAAAATTATTTTACATTGAGTAGTTTAAAATTGTTTACTTATTAATATGCTTACTCCACCCAAACACATGAAGAAAAACCAGATTGCTTTTAGGGGAGAAAATGCGATTAATTTTTAGAGACTTGTTGAAATTATGAAAAAATCTTCTTACTGATCCTGCAAAGATGATCATACTTATAGGTGACAGAACAAAATTCACGATGTTGCCATTTACAGCAATGAAGAGACAGCGGAAAACAGAGAGGCAAAAATTTTGTTTTCTTAGCAAAGCAATGTCTTGAAACAGAGGTAAAAACCTGTTGCAGTTTAGGAATGGTATTCTACAATTTAGTACTCCTACTAAAAAAAAATCCACAGGCACTTCCATTCTTCCCCCTCCAACTGGAGCCACAAAAGATAAAGATCATGTCTTGAGACAAGAATAATTTACTGGAAAGGAACTAAGAAAATAAGCAATAACCACAACAATACTAACAAAATGTATAAAGGAGAGACTGATTCACATGTGAAAATGCTCACCATGGAACTTGTGACTATAAACAATACTGGATGGCTTCCACCACCATGTTTATTGATAGAAAGGAAGTCCTTCTCCTTGGAAAAAATCCCTTTCCATCACCTTCAGCAATGACCCAAAGAGGTGTAGACTAACCTCTGGGTCTCAGCCACACTCCTTGTACCTACTGCAAAAAATTAACCCTCTCCTAGCTGGAACCAGGACATGGCCTTTAGTCTCCATTCCAAAGTATATATTGCATTTAATACCATGGACAACTGTGTGTTTATCTATTCAATGTCCACTACTGCATATCTCTGACAAGGAACTGAGGCAGAGATAAGTTACATCTTTGCTACCTTTGTGCTAGTGCTCAGAATTTTAAGTCACTTCTCAGTGGAAAGTGTGTGAACCCATCGCTATCCCTGTTATTGATACATACTGTATACAGCTGTAGTTTCTTCTTAAAAAAAATCATAAACCAAACAACCAACAACCAAAAAAAAAAAAAAAGCCAGAAGCCTCTACCAGGAAAACAGCATAAAATAGGGTTAGGTACTAGTAATGAACATTATTAGTACAAATACACACATATATCAAATAGCTGTTAAAGAATAAACTGTCAGTAATATTTATATTGTTGCCCAAATGTTAAATATTTACTTGACTCCTAGGTTTCCTCAAGATGCCAAGCAATTAGATGAAGGGTGAAGAATTGAAACTGCTTCCTTCTTTTAAGGTCCTACTTCCAAATTTCCAGAACAGTAGTAATGTTTAAAAAATTTAGGAGGATAACTTCAAATATCATAACAAAAAAACCTGTATTTCTGTCTATCTATATATAACACTTTTTAGCAAAAGACAAGGGAGATGGAAGAAATTTAGAAAGCTTAATTAATCAAATATAAATTTAAAGCAGTTCTAGCAATTCTAAACATGTAAATAATGGTATTGATTATATTATATTATATAATATGTAGTTGCATCCCGGCCTTGGTGGCCTGAAGCATCATGGGCCCATCAAGCTAGAAACAATTCTCCCTTTTGCTGCCAGTCTAGGTCTACTTGTGACACCTCGATCTGTGCAACTCGGTCTGCCTGTCTGTTATTATCATGTTCCTCATTAGCTCGACCTTTAGGCACATGGGCATCTACATGGCGGACTCTCGCGTTCAGTTTCTTTACTCTGACAGCAATGTCTTGCCACAGATCGGAAGCCCAGATGGGTTTCCCTCTACGCCTCCAATTCATCTTCTCCCACCGGTCTAGCCATCCCCACAGAGCATCTGTTATCATCCAGGAATCGGTGTACAAGTAGAGCCTTGGCCATCCTTCTCTTTCTGCGATGTCCAGGGCTAATTGGACGGCTTTGAGTTCTGCAAACTGACTCGATTCACCTTTCCCCTCAGTGGCCTCTGCCACCCGTTGGGTGGGACTCCACACAGCTGCTTTCCACTTCCAGCTCTTTCCCACAATACGGCAAGAACCATCAGTGAAAAGTGCATAGCGTGTCTCTTCATCTGGCAGCTGATTATATGGTGGAGCTTCTTCAGCACGACTCACTGACTCCTCCCCTTCTTCCTCTGCCAGACTGAAGTGCCCATCTTCTGGCCAATTAGTAATGATTTCTAGAATTCCAGGGCAATTCGAGCTCCCAATTCTAACATGTGACGTAATCAAAGCAATCCATTTGCTCCACGTAGCATCAGTGGCATGATGTGTACGGGGCACTTTTCCCTTGAACACCCAGCTTAGCACCGGTAGTCGAGGTGCCAGTCGGTACCAATGACTTCTGAGGCTGCTCGTATGCCTTCATATGCCACTAAGATTTCCTTCTCCATAGGGGTGTAATTGGCCTCAGAACCCTTGTAGCTTTGGCTCCAGAAACCACGTGGCCGTCTTAGCGTCTCACCAGGCACTTTTTGCCAGAGGCTCCAGGAGGGGCCTTTATCTCCAGCTGTGGAGTAAAGTACATGCTTTACATCTGGCCCCGTCCTGACAGGTTCAAGAGCCACGGCATGTGCAATCTCCTGCTTGATCTGCTTGAAAGCCTGTTGTTGTTCAGAACCCCATTGGAAATTGTTCTTTTTATGGGTCACAGAGTAGAGAGGGCTAACAGTCTGGCTGTACTCGGGAATGGGCATTCGCCAGAAGTCTATGGCTCTCAGAGTCTCCTTCTTACTAGTCAGGGGAGCCATTGCTACAATCTTATTTATAATGTTGGTTGAAATCTGGCGACGCCCATCCTGCCCATACTCTTCTTGATGGCAAAACCAGCCTTGAGGAGTATCTGGATGATCTTTTGTCCTTTTCTGAATACTTCTTCTGCTGTGTCTCCCCACACAATGACATCATCAATATACTGGATGTGTTCTGCGGCCTCGCCCTTCTCTAGTGCGGCCTGGATCAGCCCATGGCAAATGGTAGGACTGTGTTTCCACCCCTGGGGCAGTCGATTCCAGGTGTACTGCACGCCTCTCCAGGTGAAAGCAAACTGCG
Source organism: Pithys albifrons albifrons (assembly GCF_047495875.1). Classification (NCBI taxonomy): domain Eukaryota; kingdom Metazoa; phylum Chordata; class Aves; order Passeriformes; family Thamnophilidae; genus Pithys; species Pithys albifrons. Next base: position 67,329,567 of record NC_092497.1, on the reverse strand, counting down.
GCCTGCACTCTGCTGCCAAGGGAATGGAGAAAAACGCATTAGCGATGTCAACAGTGGCGTACCATTTTGCTGCTTTGGTCTCCAGCTCATACTGGCGCTCCAACATATCTGACACGGTGGCACTCAATGGTGGCGTGACTTCATTCAAGCCACAATAGTCCACCGTCAGTCTCCATTCTCCATCTGATTTGCGTACAGGCCAGATAGGGCTGTTGAAGGGTGAGTGTGTTCTACTGACCACCCCTTGGCTCTTCAGCTTCCTGATCATCTTATGGATGGGGATCACAGCATCTCAGTTTGTCCGATACTGTTGCCTATGTACGGTTTCAGTGGCCATCGGTACTTCTTGATCTTTGACTCGTAGTAATCCCACAGCAGAAGGGTCTTCTGAGAGACCAGGAAGGGTAGACAACTGTTTGGACTTTACTTCAATCACCGTGGCTACACCAAAAGCCCACCGGTACCCCTTCGGGTCCTTGAAGTGTCCTCTTTTCAAGTAGTCCATACCCAGGATGCAGGGGGCTTCTGGCCCTGTCACAATGGAATGCTTTTCCCATTGGTTTCCCGTCAAGCTCATGTCAGCCTCTACCACGGATAGGTCTTGAGACACCCGGTTACTTCAGAAATAGAAACAGTCTCTGTACCCTCATGTTCCAATGGCATCAAAGTACATAGGGCACCAGTGTCTACCAGAACTCGGTATCTCCGAGGAGCTGATGTGCCAGGCCATCGAACACACACAGTCCAGAAAACTCAATTGTCCCTTTCCTCCTGGCAGGAGACAGGGCCCCTCTATTGCTGCTCCCTGTCCGAGCACTCGCTAACTGACTTCAGTGATGTTCTATCAGAGACTCCTCCATCAGAGTTGAAGGAGTTTCTCCTTTTACGTCTCGGGGACCAATGTTTCCTTTGCGGGGTCTCTGCCTCAACTATATGGACAGCCTTTTTGCCAGCTTTCTTCCGTATTAGCTCTTGCAGCTGGGCTCCGAGCTTAAAGATGGGCTCACCGTTCCACTTTTCCATGTCCTCCCCCAGTGCACATAGGCTGGCCCACAACCATCCACGTTCACTATGTGGTTTACTCTTGGGGCTTATCTTCTTCCCGTGTGCAGTACGAGGGGAACGCGGATGAGATCGGGATCGAGAATGAGACCGAGACCGAGACTGTGGCCTTTCCTCGGTTCCATCTTCGTCAGAGGTATCAGAGGGCACCCTTCTCTCAGTGACCTGTCGGTCATGAGACCTAGAGCTGCCCCTAGAGTCTGGAAGATCAGCCGGTAGAGAGTTAAGCCCCTCTTCTATTGTTCGTAGCCAACTGCACATGTCACCCACTGTCCAGGGTACATGGTCCCCCCTCCTGGGAAGAACCGTTAGCAGGCAGCTGACCAATGATGGAGGGCAACCTTGCATTACTTTCCTCCACATCGGCACTGTGCAGGGGACATACTCTGAATTCCACCCCTGGAGGCAGTGGTGGGCCTGGCCGTCTCCATCTCCCCTGGGGCAGCATTGTGCATCCTCCCAAGAGGAAGGCTAAGAAGCAACTGCCTTAACCACTCCCACACTGGTTCCTACTTCCCTGGAAATGATGTCATAATGTGGTATGGAATACAAAATTACTGGCTAGAAGAGGTCAGCTGTTAGCTCAGCCCAGCTCAAGTCAGCTGACAGACCTAGTCTGAACTTCAGAACCCAAATTTAGGCCCACCTAGGTGAACCCATAACAAATGGTATTAATCACTAACAAAAGAAAGTTTAAAATTATTTATTTTCTTATTTTTAATGAGTTTATTATATGAACTGAAAGAGTTTTTGAAAAGGAGGTTCTGTTTTACCAATAACAGTTCATAAGTAATCCAGTGACCTGATTGTATGTTGTGAATACATCTTTGTGTTTTGCTGTTTAGTTGTCTCCTCACTTAAACAAAATTTCCCAAATTTTCTTAAAGTGTTCAATGACATTGTTTACTGAAGTGAACTGGCAGAGATTGTAGCTTAGATGCATGTTACAAACTTCTTAAATTTGAAAATAAATAAATAAATAAAGGCATCTTCTTATAGCATGTAATTTTCTCCCAAAATGTACATTGAGACCCACAGGAGTTCATTGCAGCACCTTGCATGTATAACTCCTTCACTGAATTAAGAAATAGCACTGTTCTATTAATGAATCGTAACTATAATGAAGCAATGTCCACTTTGATTTTCCTTATTAATTCTGCAAATATGCATTGAATTTCAGTTCTGTGCAAATGGTATCATGACTCACTGACAACCATTTAGAAATAGGGGCCCAGTGATAAACTATGAAAAATAAAATTATCATTTTGCCAGTAAACCTCAAGTTTGAATGAAATCAGGACCAAGACAAAAATAAATACCAGATTTTGCAGTACAGACATAAGTGAGTAAATCTTAAAAACTTGAAATATGAAGCTTGAGATCATTTAGTCAGAGATTCCTGCTGGATAACATGGATTGGTTGTGCTCAGTGCTGTACTCCTCTGAAATCAAAATTATCTCATTGTTCCAGCAGATAGATAATTTGCTTGTGCAGGTGGCAAGAGATGTTGATAGTAAAGGCAGCAGTAAATTTAAGGAGATAATGAAAGCAGTACAGTTCTCAATGTGACCTGTCACCACGGGTAGACACCATGAATGTTCATGCTGGCCAGATGTCTATTTTAAACAAGACACAGAGACAAGAAATAAAAGGGTATGGACTCAGAATTTGGTGAGATATACCACCACAGTCTAATTTACTTAGATTATTCAGATACAAGATTTATTTTTTGATTCCTTTCCTTTGCTACACTGTGGCGTATTTAATATTTACCTACAGTGGTTTGCTTCATAGTCACTGACATTTATATTTAACACTGTTTTTGAAAATGGTTTATACCTTATTTCTAAAATAGAATCTGGAATGTTCGCTTTTCAAGAATGAAAAACTCCAGAGTTAGTAAATTAGTCAAATGTCCCCTCTAGTTCAGAACCTGGAAAATAGAGAGTTGTGCTGGTCCAAAGGTAAACCAGTGGGAGAAATGAACCCAAATCAAGACAGGTAACAAGTCAGTTACAATTTACAATTTACAATAAATACAATGCCACAGAGGAAAACTATTTTTAACCCACAAAAAGAGATGTATAACACAGCAACCCAGAACACAAACAGAGCAGTGCTCAATAGCCCCTGTGCTGAGCACTCAGTGGCCCCCCAGCAAAGTAAAAAGAAAGAAAAACCTGTTGGTGAGGACGATTGTTGCAGTTCTGTCTAAGTAATGATTGTAGTCTTGATGAGAGTGGAAGTCACAGTCCTGCTGAGGTTCTGGTACTCCTCTGGATCCAATGAGTGGTACCAGAAATACCAAAACATGAAGATTTTGTATGCTCAGGTTCAGGTGGGAATGCCCAGTACCTCCCCCAGAGTGGGGAGTTTAAAATGGGTGATATAACTGTGTGAGTCATGGCATAATTTGGGAATCTTTGGTGGTTTAGGTCATAGCAACTGTCCATTATGTCAGTGCCTAATAGCCCATTAGCCGACATGACCCCTCAGGCTGAGTGTGAAGGTGCTATTGCCTCCATGGAGGGGAGTTGTCACAGCTGAGTCACTGGTGTGAAGACAGAAACATTCTCATGCCTTGCAGAGTTCTTTAAAACTCAGCTTGTATCCTGAGGTGTCAGGTGTGGTGGCCAGAGTAGCTGCTGCAAACGATCCATTATTAACAGTTCATGAGAAATTACTATAAGGTGTAGAATACACAGTTTTGGTTACAACCACATAGTGATGAACTACTCCCATCCCCTATAACTAGGACAAGAATCTACACTATGTATATATATATATAACTGACTTATACATTACTGCGCTCGAAAGTTACATTATGAAGAAATGATTGCTACATTTGGACATCCAAACCTAATTGCAAAGAATACTTTTGAAATATTGTTTAGTCTTAGAAAAACCAACTCCAAGCTCATCATTGGGAAATACTATAAAGGTAGTCTGTAAAGAGTGCTGTAAAACCAGTAATGTAGTCTTTTAGTCAGAAGAAAAAGACTCTCAGAGCACATCAAGACACAAAAATGGAAAAATTCCAAAATCAAAATCAGTACATTCATTTTTATGAATTAATAATCTACAATAATAACTCTGGAGAACAATTTCTGTCGATTTGCAAGATAACGATCTTAAACAGCATACTTTGATTTTTCTTAAAATATTTGACTGACATTGTGATGCAGATTATAACAAAGATTGTAGATGTTGCAATTGGAGCCCTCTGGACTGTGAATAGGGTAGAATAACATTACACAGCAAAACCTCTCTTTTCCCTTTCTCTTCTTCCTTCTGTATGTCACTGATGTTATCAATTCTAAAAGCTTTGAACATTCTGATCACTGGTCTTCTGAAATAATACATCTTTCACTATATCTTTAATAAAGAAGACTTCAGAGAGGTTGTTGCTGTGCTTAATAGATTAAAACTCTTCCAGCCTTTTTTTTTACCTTTCATGTTAGGAAAGACTGTAAACAGTGATAAAAGTTTAAAATAATCCATTTAACTTTGAAGATCAAGGTTATTTTGTAAATGTGTGAAACATTCACAAAATAGAATCAGAGAATTAACTGGGTTGGAAGACACCTCTCAGATCATCAAGTTCAACCCTTGGACCGTCATCACTTTGATTACTAAATCATGGCACTAAGTGCCAGATCCAGTCTCATTTTATAAACCTCCAGGGATGGTGAAACCACTACCTCTCTGGGCAGCCCATTCAAAGGCCTTATTACTCTCTCTGTAAAGAATTTCTTTATGATAGCCAACCTAAAGCTTCCCTGGCAGAGCTTAAGCCCATGCCCGCCCTTCACTACCCTTGTTGATCTTCTCTGGACCTGTTCCAGTACCTCAAAAGAACTGTAGCCCATAAGTTGGCAGGGTTGGTTAGGAGGGCTTTAAACTAGGTTTGAAGGGGGAAGGGACAGCAACTAGGCTCTCCAGAGATAGGCTTAAGGGCGTAGAGCCCAAGTTGAGAATGAAATCAATGGCCCAGCTGAAGTGCATGTACACCAAAGCACGCGGTATGGGAAACAAACAAGAGGAGCTGGAAGCCATAGTGCAGCAGGAAAACTATGACATAGTTGCTGTCACAGAAACGTGGTGGGATGACTCCCATGACTGGAGTGCTGCTATGGGGGGCTACAAGCTCTTCAGAAAGGACAGGCAGGGAAGGAGAGGTGGAGGGGTGGCTTTATATGTTAGAGAGTCTCTTGACTCTGTTGAAGTTGAGGTCAGCAGTAACAAGGTTGAGTGCCTGTGGGCCAGAATCAGGGGCAAGGCCAACAAGGCTGACACCCTTGTGGGAGTCTGTCACAGACCACCCAACCAGGATGATGGAGATGAATTATTCTATAAGCAGCTGGCAGATGTCTCAAAATATCCAGCCCTTGTTCTTGTGGGTGATTTTAACCTGCCAGATATCTGCTGGGAGCTTCATACTGCAGAGAAAAGGCAGTCAAGGAGGTTCCTGGAGTGTATAGAGGACAATTTCCTTCATCAACTGGTAAATGAGCCCACCAGGGATAAGGTCCCGCTAGACCTACTGTTTACAAACAGAGAGGGGCTGGTGAATGATGTAGTGGTTGGAGGCCGCCTGGGGCATAGTGACCATGAAATAATAGAATTTTCAGTCCTCAGGGATGTAAGGAGAGCCATCATTAAAACCTCTACTTTGGACTTCCAGAGAGCAGATTTTGGCCTATTCAAAAAAACTGATTCAGAGCATACCCTGGGAAACAACCCTTAAAGGCAAGGGGGTCCAGAAGGGATGGACATGTTTTAAGAAGGAAATTTTGAGTGCACAGCAACAGGCTACACCAGTGTGCCAAAAGGCCAGCTGGAGGGGAAGACGGCCAGCTTGGTTAAATAGGGAGATTTTGCAAGAAATCAGGGATAAAAAGAAAGTTTACAGACTGTGGAAAAAAGGGCTGACTACTTAAAAAGAATTTACAAAGAGAGCTAGGTCATGCAGGAAAAAAATTAGGGAAAGAAAAGTGCAATTTGAAGTAAATTTGGCTATTTCAGTTAGGGATAACAAAAAGTCCTTTTATAAATACATTAATAACAAAAGGAGGGGCAAGGAAAACCTCCATTCTCTGTTGGACTTGGAGGGAAATACAGTTAAGGAAGATGAGGAGAAGGCTGAGGTACTTAACACCTACTTTGCTTCAGTTTTCACCAGTAAGACAGGTGGCCCTCAAGACAACTGGTCTGTGGAGCTGGTAGACAGGGAGAGGAGGATACCTATTCCAGGAGGATATAGTTAGTGACTTACTGAGCCAGCTGGATCCTAACAAGTCTATGGGACCAGATGGGATCCATCCCAGGGTGATGAGAGAGCTGGCAGAAGAGCTTGCCAAACCGCTCTCCATCACCTTCCAACAGTCCTGGCTCTCTGGGGAGGTCCCAGATGATTGGAGGTTGGCCAATGTCACCCCATTCCACAAAAAGGGCTGCAAGCAGGACCCTGGCAACTACAGGCCTGTCAGTCTGACCTCCGTGCCTGGCAGGGTTATGGAGCAGTTCATCCTGAGTGCAATCACACAGCACCTACAGGGTGGACAAGGGATTAGACCCAGCCAGCATGGGTTTAGGAGGGGCAGGTCCTGTCTGACCAACCTGATCTCTTTTTACAGTCAGGTGACCCACCTGGTGGATGAGGGGAAGGCTGTGGATGTGGTCTATCTGGACTTCAGCAAGGCCTTTGACACTGTCTCCCATAATATACTCCTGGAAAAGCTGGTAGCCCATGGCCTGGAAAAGTGTTCCCTCTCCTGGATTAAGAGCTGGGTGGAGGGTCGGGCCCAGAGAGTGCTGGTGAACAGAGCTGCATTCAGCTGGCAGCCGGTCACTAGTGGTGTTCCCCAGGGGTCTGTGTTGGGTCCAGTCCTGTTTAACATCTTTATTGATGATTTAGATGAGGGGATTGAGTCCATCATTAGCAAATTTGTTGATGCCACCAAGTTGGGAGGGAGTGTCGATCTGCTGGAAGGCAGGAGGGCTCTGCAGAGTGACCTTGATAGGCTGGAGAGATGGGATGATTCCAATGGGATGAAATTCAACAAGGTCAAGAGCCAGGTCCTGCACTTTGGCCACAACAACCCCATTCAGCGCTGCAGCCTGGGGACAGAGTTGCTGGAAAGCAGCCAGGCAGAAAGGGACCTTGGAGTACTAATTGACAGGAAGCTCAACATGAGCCAACAGTGTGCTCAGGTGGCCAAGAAAGCCAATGGGATCCTGTCCTGTATCAAAAATAGTGTGGCCAGCAGGACCAGGGTAGTGATCCTTCCCCTGTACTCTGCGTTGGTGAGGCCACACCTTGAGTACTGTGTTCAGTTCTGGGCCCCTCAGTTCAGAAAGGATATTGAGGTGCTGGAGCGGGTCCAGAGAAGAGCAACAAGGCTGGTGAAGGGACTGGAGCACAAGCCCTATGGGGAGAGGCTGAGGGAGCTGGGGTTGTTTAGCCTGGAGAAGAGGAGGCTCAGAGGTGACCTCATCACTGTCTATAACTACCTGAAGGGACATTCTAGCCAGGTGGGGGCTGGTCTCTTCTCCCAGGCACTCAGCAATAGGACAAGGGGGCACAGGCTCAAGCTCTTCCAGGGGAAATTTAAGTTGGAGATCAGAAAAAAATTGTTTCCAGAGAGAGTAATCAGGTATTGGAACGGGCTGCCCAGAGAGGTGGTGGATTCACCATCCCTAGAGATTTTTAAAAGCAGATTGGACGTGGCGTTGAGTGCCATGATCTAGTAAATGGACTAGAGTTAGACCAAGGGTTGGACTTGATGATCTTGGAGGTCTTTTCCAACCCAATGGATTCTATGAGTCTATGATTCTGGGCCTGGCCATCTAGCCAGTTCCTAACCCAGCAGAGACTGCACCTGTCCAAGCCACAGACTGCCAGCTTTTCCAGCAGTATACTGTGGGAGGCAGTGTCAAGGGCTTTGCTGAGGTCCAGGTAGAGCACTCCTCTCATCCACCAGATGGGTCACCTGATCATAAAAGGAGACCAGGTTGCTCAGACAGGACCTGCCCTTCCTAAATCCGTGCTGGCTGGGTTTGAGCCCTTGGCCATCCTGTAGGTGCTGCGTGATTTCACTCAAGATGATCTGCACCATAACCCTAACATGCACCGAGATCAGGCTGACAGATCTGTAGTTGCCCAGGTCCTCCTTGCAGCCCTTTTTGTGGATTGGCATGAAATTTGTCAACTTCCAATCACCTGGGACCTCCCCAGAGAGCCAGAACTGTTGGTAGATGATGGAGAGTGTCATGGCAAGCTCTTCTGCCAGCTCTCTCATCACCCTGGGCTGGATCCCTTCTGGCTTCTAGACTTCTGATGATCCAAGTCTTTCAGTAAGTAACTGTATCCTTCTGGAAATTATGTGAGTATTCAGCTTCCTGTCTTTGTCTATCAGCTCTGACGGCCAGTTGTCCTGAGGGCCACCTGTTTTGTACCAGAGCCTTCTCCTCGTCCCAATTAACTATGTTCCCCCTCAAGTCCAGCAAAAATGGAGGTTTTCCTTGCCCTTCCTTTTGTTATTAGGTTATTTGTAGAAGTGCTTTTTGTTATCCCTAACAGAAGTAGCCAAATTTACTTTTTTATTTGCACTTTTAAATTAAGTTAAATCTGATCAGAAGAGGGAGGTAAAGACTTTAGTCCTGTTTGGTCCCTTGGCTATACTGAAAGTAGTTGATATCACTCAACTTCACTGCAAAATTATGAATCCAAGATGACCTATGACTACTATATCTCTCTGACAATAATTTTATGATAGAAACATCACTGAAACACCTAAGTTTAGAAACCATCAATACACATGATATTTAAAAAAGGAAAAAAATATTTGTCACTTTACTGCATCAAATTTATATTTTTATTAAACTTAAATAATGAGACCTCTAATAGGAGAAAGAGTAGCTTCTAGAGCTGTCTGCTCTGTTAAGGTACTACTTTAGCTCGGACACAGGAAGATTTTATACTATAATTGCCAGTAGTTTTTCACACACAATTATAACACATTGAGAAAATGGTGGGCCTAATGGTTGGTTACATCTGGAAGAAATGCTAACTGTGGAATGAAAGACATGACCATTGTCCTTTCTAAACCTTCTAAATTTATGTCTCCTTGGAATGAGAGTTATAATACAGGTATATGGTACAAAAAGTATGTTGTTGTTGTGTTTTTTTTAACAAGCAACCTTTATATTGCTTTTTATACTGCTCTTGTATACAGTATAAGAGTACTTTAATTAATTCTGACTTTTTAAAACAATCCTTTTAATCCATTTCTAATGCAGTGTGGCACTAAAATTAACTGCATGTTTGAAGTCTACAAGACAGTGGTATTTTCATGCATGTTTCTGTAGTTAGAGCATAGTGCTAATAATAGCTATGTGCAACTCCATGTTGATTTTTATACACATTTCTGCATGAGTTTATGCACTCAAGTTACTTTGTAAAGAAAAAAAAGGGATTTATTTTAGCATGATTTGAGGGAAGACAAAATAGGGGGGGTTACTTCTTTAAAAGAATCAATCTTTACACTAAAGAAATGGAAGTACTTTAATGTTCTTATTTTTAAAATATGGAACTAGAAAGCACATTAGAAAAGCATAATAATGTTTTAAGAATCATGTTTTTAAAACTAGGCTATGATTGGGTGCCCTCCTCAGGATCAAGGGTGAGTCAAAACAGAATGCAGTCTAAGTTGAACAAGATAGCCAGTGAAAATATGACTCCCTCAGAGTTAATTTTACAGCTGCTATGGAAGCAAGTAGTTTTCCCTTGATGAAAGCTTGAATATAAGAAAGAGAATCTGATTAAAAATATCATATTCCAGAATTTGTTGTAAGGTTTGGATATCTGTACCCCACATACTACATAAAATTTGGGTTATGTTTCATTACATCTAAAAGCTTATTCTTCTATTGATGTGTGTTTAAAACTACATAAATGCATCAGAAGAAAATAAACCCCTTAATTTCAAATTCAACTAGTAAGCAATACAACAGGTTACATGTGTGATGCTGTGTTGAGGTTTAGACCTTTGCAGAATGCCAAGTTTTTACTCAGGTGAGGCAGCCCCTCCTTCCCAATAAGAGAGAAGGAAAAGGAAAAGAAAACGAACTAAAACCCACAAACTGAATACAATTTTAAAGCAAGACAGTTTATATATTTAAAGAGAAAAAAGAAATTAAAACCAAAAAGCAATATACTCATACAAACAAAAGTAAAAGAAAAAGACAATTCTCTACTCCCTACTAAGTGGTTAATCTTACAACTTCACCTCCACAAATGGCTACCCCAAAAGCCCACCTCACAAGAGACACTTGAGGAGAGAGAAAGCCAACAATAAATGTTTACTTCCCCAAAATAAAACAGCGATGAGGCAGCAGTGAGGCCTAACTCTCTGGAACACAGTCATGGCATGTCCCAGGAGAGCAGCCATGAGAAAAGAAGAGCAAACGCTTCCTTCCCATTCCTTTTATATTCTGATTTACCTCATACACTATGAAATATTTCTTTGGTTACTTAAAGGTCAGGTGACAAACTGTGTCCTTTCTAATCTACATAGCACTTTCAGAGCCTACTGAAAAACTGAAGCGTGGTCTGGGCCTAACAACAATGTGTAATCATATTCTCTTTTTAAGTACAGTATTTAGTTATTTCAAGAGAAGACACTGTGTGTATTTTCTTATGTGCATTTTCATTTATGCAGATTTATGGGCTGACAGTTTTTTAATCAAAAAGCCCTCTGAATAACAGATCCTATGTACAGAGAACTAGAATATTTATTTCCATAACAGAAGGGTGTTGTTCCATTAGAACATTTAAGTTTTATATTGCTTGCTGAAATTCAGGAACAGAAATAAATAAGCAAATGAGTAAATAAATAAATAAATAAATAAAGTTTGGACTTCATTTTTCAACAATGAACATCATATTATCATTGCAAACATACCGTAGCATGAGGCTGTATTCACAATACAACAGTATTTTCAGTCTTATAAAATACAAGACATTATACTTATATACAAGATATAAGACACCTCTGGCCCCTAGGTACTTAACAATAAGACATTTCTTAACAGGGAGGAGAAATATGTATAAGTGGGGAAATATATTAAAAACCAAAATTGTTTGGGCTGAATAAATATTATCACATGATGAATCACTGTGAATCTTGAGGAGTTTTTAAACATAAACTATTAAACTTTCTTAAAAAATAACAATCCCACTGAATTACCTAATAAAACAAGAAAGCTTTATCAAAACTTTTATGAAGCTCTGTTTATACACAAAGAAGCAGAAGATGGCAGAGTTCTCATGTTCTGTGAAAACACAAAAAAAAATCTAAAAAAAAATATGTAGGAGGAGCCAGTATGTGTCAGTTATCTACACTTGTTGTCCCTGCTCATCTTTAGATATTTCTTGAAATCAGCGCAACATTTTGTCATGTTCCTCATATATAAGTAACTTAACTCTGCTGATTCTCTATTTCCTGTTTGCTTGTTACTGTTCAGTGAGTGCTTAGCAAATACTTAACCAATCATCATAAAGAAAGCACTGACTCAGAATCCCATGGTAACAGGACACATGCAAGTACAGAACCAAAAAAATGAACAGTGTTTTAGAGTGTGTGTCATAACAAAAAAGACAATCTATGCATAAAGACAACAGTAGTCATCATGGTAGATGGTAGTACAGCCCTCCAAGAGTATAAAAACTTCTTTGTGTGTTTTTAGTCATCAGAGAAAAGTAGAATTTTACTTATGAATTTAAAATAAAAAAAACAAAAACAAAACAACAATAAAGGAATAGCTCTGAAGATATTTGCAGGGGATTGTTCCCAAGTGTGAATGAGTACATGAGTTTATTTGGAAATTTAATAATATGATAATGAAAACTGACATCATGAGTTGGTAAGAGGCAGAAAAGAAATCCTCCTGAAACTACATAGAGATAATCAAAAGTCAGGAATTTTGAAAATTGAAGCAAGTGGTTAATTTTTCATGTGATAAGAGCAAGGAAGAACCACTGAAAATATGCAAGATAAAGGGTAGGTCAGAACCTGAATTAAAACACTTGCATATAAATGAAAAAGAGAATGTATACCTCAAAGCCTGGACATCATCTGGATATATAAAGCAAGGAAAGATAAATAGGCATAATACTGGGTATTCACAAAACCTGAGAAAAGAAGGTAACTGCAGGGCTTAAATATAGTCTAGAAGCCAAGATCATTTTGTCAGCCATGGTGAACATGGTGTGAGGATTACTATCTATGGGCTAGAAGATTTAAATTAGACGGGATTAAAAAGGCCTGGGATAAATAAACATTATGCTTTTTGCCTAAAGATGGTAGTTGAGTTTGTGGGTAAGATTATACAGATTAAAATTCAATTGGAAAAAAGGACTTAACCAGGCTTGGAAAGCATTTGGGGACTTGTGCTGGTTTAAAGGTGAACCAGCAGGGGAAATGAACTCACCACGAGAGAGATTATAAGTCAGAGCTAAAATTTAATAATAATATTACAATAGCAACACTGACACACAAGGGAAATTGCTTTCAACTCACAAAACCCCAGCAGTATAACCCAGTGTCCTGGGGCACAAACCCAAGGGGGTTTGTTTGCCCTTGTGCTGAGACCCCTGTGGTTCCCCCAAGTCCAGAGCAAAACGAAAAGAAAAACCTGTTGGTGCAAGCAAGGGCTGTGGTCTGGGCGAGAGCAGGGATCTCCTCCTGTCGAGGTTCTGCTGCTGCTCTGGATCCGACGAGAGTTTCCCGAGGTCTTCTTACCCACCCCTTATATACCCTCAGGGAGCTCTCAGTCCCTCCCCCTGGGCGGGGACTCACACAATGGGTGATTAACTCTGGGAGCCAGGGGGTGTTGAGCTGTTGATGGCCCATTAGCAGCTCCGCCCCCCTCAGGCTGGGTGTGAAGGTGATAATGGCTCCCTGGGCAGCTGCTGCTAATGGCCCATTGACCTTGGGGAATGAATAGAGGGGGTAGAATACACAGCTTTGATCACCCCCACACAGGGTTAGCTGGTCCCTCCTGCTGAACTAGGACAGGACTGCTGTGGGTAGAGAGAGTGATAAAAATTCTCAGAGGGAAGGAAATTTTCTTAAAAAATAAGAATTCATTTAGAGAAGAGCCATGAAAAAAAAAAAGGAAAGAAAAGAATGGTTTTCCCAATATTCTGGTAGTATTAGTCAAAGAAGAGTGCCTTCCTGTGGGTGAGAGTTGGATGCAAAACTCTTTAAAGAGAATGTGAGAGATATTATGAGAGATTCATGTGGTGTCAGTGATTAGGGAAAAATGGGAAAAAAAATGCATGGTAAGTGGAAAATAAAACAGGGTTCAAGGATAGACATTTTTTAGTCTGAAGACACTAGCCATGTGCAAGGAAAGAGCAAGAAGAAGTGGATTAAAACAAGGGGAAGGGGAAGGGGAAGGAGAAGGGGAAAGAAAGAAAGAAAGAGGGGAAGGAGAGAGAGGGGAAGGAGAGAGAGGGGAAGGAGAGAGAGGGGAAGGAGAGAGAGGGGAAGGAGAGAGAGGGGAAGGAGAGAAGGGGGAAGGGGAAGAGGAAGGAGAAGGAGTAATGATAGTAGATCAAATAAGGAAGATTGAAGAGATTAACTCAGAATGGGCTTGAAAGGAGGCTGAAAAGGAAAGATTTATGGAAAAAAAGAAACCATACCATGAAATGGGCTATATAGTTCCTTAGTTTCTAATTTGTTTTCTTGGAAGAAGTTATGCAGATATTTTATGAAGAAAAGCTGGAGGTTGAAGGAGACACAGCTTAAGATGGAAAAGCAATGGCCGGCATTTATTCAGAAAGCTGAAATTGTTTAGCAAGAAACATACCAGACCTGAAAACAGGAAAAAATCTTGATATAGGCAAATGTCTTTGTCCATTTGATCCTGTTTAAAATACTTGAAAGAAGGAAGAGAATAGAAGTCAGCCTTTTGGGCTGAAGACAGAAAGAACCACTAGTGTGATGGCCTAGGAGACTGGAGAAAACAGGACTCTTAGCCAATTTAGTATTTAGATAAAATAAAAACCAAAGGTGCTCTAACGTCCAGGTCTAAGGCCCACAAGAATACATATTGACATGCGTACCAAACACTGATTTCCATGGTTCTTATTATAGTGTTCATCCAATCTCTTGTTCACACATCCCTCGGTCCTGCCCCATCCCACCCTCACACACTCCATCGGGAACTGAGTCTGGTGGAGAGTGGAACCCGCTCTCCATCATCCTTCATCTCCCTCATAACATGTAGGGATCTTGGAAGGCTGCCAGCATTCTGGGCTTTGAGGTCACTCTGCCACTTTTATGTCTTCTGCTAGAGGCCTTAAGATACTTTTCAGCCTTCTAGCTTGGAAAGAAGACTAAATATGTAATGGAATTCAAGGTATTGATATGGGATAGGGATTAGAATGCAGAAACATTGAAGTGCTAGAAATACACTAAAACATGCATTTTTCACTACAATTACATCTAAAATCTATAAAAATCAGAAAGTAAAATAATCCAAAAAAACCTCTTACTTGTCAATTGAAAGAGGGTGCAAAAAAGAGAAATAAAGAATAATTAAATAAACAAACACTAACGAAAAGGAAGAAAAAAGAAAAGTGAAAAGAAAATTTTAAAATGGTAGAAGAGTTAAAGGAGAGAGGACAAAAACAAAGAAAATAGTTTCTGACCTTGCAACTACATACAGTCATGCAGCTGCAATCTTGTTTTTACCTGTTGTGAAAGGAAGAAGTAGAAAGCAAGGAAAAGTTAATGGACCTCAGAGGAAATGTGCTTTATGTTTGCTTTTCATGAACATCATGGATTTCTCATCTGTCGGTTGTCTGTTTTGTTATTTGCCCCCAAGTGGGAGGCCAGTTCTCCAGTGTATTTGCCACTCCTCTCAGGTGTCATCTACACAGTTGTTGAAGGTATCCTTTGTCCCATTGTTAGGTCAATAGAGACTTTTTGGCTCCAGTATTGACCCCGGAGGAATGTCGTTCATAATCAGCTTTTGTAGTGCTCATCATGATGTTTTGAATTTAGTCATCCAACAAATTTTCTGTCTAATAAACCATTTAACCAGCAAATATCTCATCAACCTGATTACAAGGTTGCTCCAGAAGTCCATGTCAAAGGCCTTTCTACAGTTGAGAGAGACAATATCCACTACTTTCCACTGTTCGTTAAGCCTTTCACTTCATTATAAACAACAGTCAGATTTCTCAGACATGATTTACCCCAAATTATTTATCAGCAACAATGCATGCAGAATTAAATTTATTGTGTTTTGATTCTTGTGGAAGGAAGTATATATAATCATATTATCAGGGAATGCAGAGGAACACAAGAAGAGAAAATTATCAGCAGGGTTTGTGTAGTAACACGTTGTGTAACTCACAAGCTTTTTTTGGAGAAGCTGAAAAGTGTATAATTAGAAGAGAAATACAGATTTAAAAGTCACTCAGGCTAGATTGGAGTCTTTGGAAACACTTGATCCATTTTCTGAAAGAATGGGTCTTTTCTTCTGAAACATTACATTTTTCTTAATAAAATTTGATAAAAGGGTTTATTCTGGTCTTTCCCCCATTTAGATATGCACACCATTAGCTAATGCAATAAGAAAAAGTACAGTAAACATAATAGCATTTTTACATGGGTTCTTAAGGTATTTTCATCAGTTTAATGACTGAACTGTTACTGTTCCTTAATTGTATGATTGTATTATTCAAAATTTAGCAGCAGCATAAAATCTAGATGCAGATATCAATCTTTCTTGCAGTCAGATGCAAAACAGCTTTAAATATAATGTTTCCTAACCCACGTTATCCTTTTGTAATTTTACAAGGTAGAAAATGAAAAATCATTAGCAATAATAAGCATGCTACTTCACTGTGAGCTTGGAAATGCATAAATATTCTATTGCATTATGAAATCTTAACTGTGATTATAAAGTGTAACAAAGACAGATGTGCAAGATTAGTTCTTCATAAAATTTAATTAATTGTGGTTGAGATAGTAATTGAATAAGTGTTTTGATTTTATTTTCTTTTGCATGAAGAAAATGAAAAATTGCACACAATTTGTTGTACATTTTTGATAGAAGTAAGTAGTTTTTGAATCTGACCTCAATATTGATAGTATAAGACCAGAAGTGGTGTCATAATTTTGTTTGGGTTTTGACATTGCTGTTAAATGAATCATGAGGAAACACAGAATTCTCCTGATGATAACAAACAAGTTATTTACAAAGTTTTTTAGCTCCAAAGGGCAGATCAGAGCGAATAACCCACATTACTAGTTTTAGTAGTCAGAAACATTCCCAAATCCAGAATTTTGAGGTGAGTAACCCAACTTTCCTTCTTTCATGATGTATGAGGAAATATCAGCATTTCATACAAACAGTTGCCATTGAATATGTTTATTAGGAAAATAGTGATATTCATCATTTTAATCACATGATTCCTAGAGCTAGGAAAAAGAACATGCAGGTATCAGTCCTGTTATCCTAAAATAAATCCTAGGTAAATCTAAGCAAACACTGAATTCCAAGTTGTAAGAAGATAGTTTTGTCCTAGCATTTACTGTACCTTTTCCAATGGTTAGATGATCTTCCCCAAAACCCTCTGGCCATTACCTTAGCTGACCAGCCATGTGCCTGTTAACCAATCAATGACCATACAAGTGCTTGTTGCTTTATACATTAAAAGAAAGCTTTATATCTCATTTTGGATCAAACTTTGCTTGTTGCATACAAATAGTGTTCAGAGTTCAAAGTTCCCAAACATATAACACCAAGGTTTGATAGTAAAACAACTATTTATGTTTTTAAACATCACCTTTCTCTATCAAAAGACCTGCATCTTGTTTTCTCTATCTCATGTTCTCCAAGTCCACCAACAGAAGAATAGCTTGCATTGGCCTGCCACAGAGGCATAATGCTATAGAAATCTATAAATCTGCTGCTTTGAACTTTCAAAAGTCTGGCTTAGAGTTATTATTCAATGATAAATTAATTATAATGTGTAGCAGATGTGCATTCATTTGCTCAATCATAAATATTTAGTGTGTCTTTGGACATCCTGGGATATCTGAGATACCTTCACAGACCTGGCAGATGTGATGTAAGATACTAAGGAATATGTGGAGGTGAGCTGTCTGGTTCATGCATAGAAATATGAAGAGGACACTCAAAGGCAAATTGAAGAGAAATAGCTGGCATTTCTTGTCTAAATCCTTCACATTCAAGCAGAGCATGGCCTTCTAAAGACAAGAGAAAAAAATAAGGAAGTTAAAATATCTATATCATGAATGTCTTTATTCCCTTCACTAATATGCACAAGAAACTAACCCATTGTACACTTGTGGGTTTTTTGCCTACACTATTCTTGTCAAGAAAGCTTGATGACTCTGATATACCAAGCCCAGTTAAATGAGAAAAAGACTTTTAATTTGGCTTTTGTTCAAGGACAGGAGGGTAATTACTGACCATTACAATGATAATATTACATTTAAAAATTCACTAAAAAAAAAAAGAAAGAAAGAAAAAATTGAGAGGGGTGATTAGGATTTTCCAGCCTCCTTTAGGAGTTACTGGCCCTTTTACAGTTAAATAGATTTTTTTAGAGATTGTGGGGGGTCTTCCCCTGCAGACAATAAAAATCCAGTTCAGAACAGCTGTGGGAAACCTGCTGTAGTTGACTCTGCTTGAGAGAATTGAAGCTAGGCAATCTCCACACATCACTACCAACCTCAGATATTCTATCAAAGATGTTTCTATAATAGGAAATACTTCATTCAATATGTATTTTAAGGTAGAATTTGTCAGAATTAGTTTGATGTCATTTTCTCAATTATTTTTCAGAATTTATTTATAAACTGATATGAAAATGCCCTAACATAGGCTGCTCTTCAGAGATTTATGGATAAGAATCAGAAACCAAAGCAATAAAGGAAACCTTGTGGCTGATGTTTTGAGCAGACGACCTGATCAATGGGAGCTTGCTGATGAAGCCTTCTTACCCCAGCTACAGGGGGCATTGTGTTCACAAGCTCTTGTCATGCTATGGACTTGAAGCACCCCAATACCTGCCAGAAAAGTAGCACAGCAAGCTGGAGGTAGTCCAAGAGATTTCTGGAGTGCAGGAAGGGAAACGTCTTGGGCCAGGTAATAGATAGCGCTACCACAGGTGATGTGTTCCTGGGCCCTGCAGTCCTATGGGAAATGGGCTAGGCTAAGTAAAGTGAAATTCCTGAATTTTAGAAAAGCAAACTTTGAGCTGCTCAAAGAGTTAGTCAAGAAGGCCTCCTGAGAAACTGCCCTCAGGGACAAGGAAGCAAGAACAGACCTGGCAGGTTGTCTTGGTTTGAGGGGAAAAAACCAAAGTGTTTACCCACAAGCGGGGGAGGGGGCCTTCTCCACAATAATCACGCCACTCTTTATCAAATTTAAGAAAAGGAATTTTAATACAAGAAGGATAACTGTCCCTAACTGCTATAAATATATATATTAAGTATAGGTATAACTATAAACAGACTAGAGCAAACCACTTCCCCAACACCACAGAGGAAAAAAAACAAAACAAAACAAAACAACAACCCCCACAAACAACAATCCCCACAACAACAAGTTTCCTTTGGGAGAAGAGTTATACTTATGGCAGTATCAGTGTCACAGCCCGGCTGGCAGCAGGGTGAGTTCCCAGATGAACTCTGTGTCTCTTGTCCCAAATGAAGAAAAATAAAGCTGAAAGTGGGGAACCGCCACGTGTCCTGGAAAGCAGATGCAAACTTCTCTCTCCCGGGTCACTGCCCCAGCCAGGGTGTGCAGGCCGTGCCGCTGCAGGCAGTGGTGAGACTGCAGCAGAGGCCGGGACCCCAGATGCAGGAACCAGGAGAAACAGACGTGGTGAGGAGAAAAACAGTGGCTCAGCCAGAAGCCCCAGCAGAGTAGCCGACAGCAGGAGCAGGAGAGAAAAAGAACAGCTTCCCTCCTCGGCAGCACACACACTGCTCCTCCATTCTGCCAAGCTAAGAGTGGAAAAAATGTCTCCAAAAGCAAAAGAGACAACCTGCCCCCCCCTAAGCGATCGGCAGTTAACTACTTTGTTTTGTTAACTGCTGGCATGGGCAGTTAGTGGCAGGGGAGAGAATTTACATAATAATCCCAAACTACAACACAGGTTTTTAATGATGCTTTCCATAGAGCTCAAGAGCTCTTGACCTACAGGTGTAAGAAATCAGGAAAAGAATGCAGGAGACCAATATAGTTGAGTTGAGAACTGCTAATCAAACTAACAGGAAGGAAGGAAATGATCAGACAGTGAACGTTATCCTGTGGAGAATATAGGAATGTTACCCAGTTGTGTAGTGTTGGAGTCAGAAAAGCCAAGGAATATCTGGAGCTGACCTTGGCAAGAAATGTAAAGATTAATAAGTGCTTCTAGATATGTCAGCCTTGATAATGAATGAGGCCAAGATTGAGATACTCGACAACCCTTTTGCCTTCACTCTCAATTTCTCTTCACAACCTCCTGAGCAGATGAACCTCAAGGCAGGAAGTAGGGGATCAAGATCCTTCCCATTGTATGAGAATATCAGATTCAAGACAACCTGAGGAACTTGCATTTACATAAGTCTACAAGACCTGATAAAGCGCATCCCAGAGTCATAGCATTGTAGAATAGTGTGCATTTTTCCATTGAACTAGCTTGCTCAAAGTTCCATGCAGCCTGGATTTGTTTATATTTGTTTTTCTGTGGATAAATGGACACAGGTAGCACTCCAGATGAGCTGCTGGGGACTTGCAAAGAAGTGCCATCTCTCATCACATCTCCTCTGGTATATAATCTTAGGAAACTGACTGATGTAGTTGCCAACCCACTTTCCATGACATTTGGAAATGTTGCAGTCTTGTGGACGCCACAGTCATTGGGAAAAAGCAAATATTAAACCCATATTTGAAATGAGTAGAAAGGAGGAATCTGAGAACTTCCAACCTGTTAGCCTCACCTCTGCATCTGGAAAGATCATGGAGGAGATCCTCTTAGAAGCCATGTTAATTCATACAGATGGTAGGGGGTTGATTTGAGACAGCCAGCATGGCCTCACCAAGGACATGTCCCGATTGGCCAACCTAGTGGCCTTCTATGAGGGAATGACTACATCAGGGGCAAAGGAAGAACTCTGGATATCACCTATCTGGACTTCTGTAAGGCCTTTGACATGGTTTCTGCAACACCTTTCTACCTAAGTTGTAAAGACATAAGTTTGATGCATCAGCAAGACAGCTATACACATCTAAATGTGTCCAGATGGAGATCAGTGATGAGTGGCATTTTAATAGCCCAGGCTTCTATCATGAGCTCATTGAAGGGATTTTATGTTAAAAATATATAAGACTCTAAGACTCACATAACTGATTTATTAAAAGGGCCTTCAGTTCTTTTATACCTTGAGGCTATGCACAGGAAAAAAGCTATGATGCTTTTCAAAGGGTCAAAATAACACACTTTTACTCCAAACGTAGGAAAATAAGAGAACATGCAAAAGTTTAAAATAAGCATACAATCAACATAAAGCATTTGACAAAACATTGACTTATCAAATTCCAACCCATCCGGGTTTAAGTAGCCCAAATACCAAGAAAAGGCAATTAGGAAGAGGAAGAAGTAAAGAAATAAAGGGGGAAAGAGAGAGAAAGAGATCCAGCATATATCCAGCTACTGAAGTCCAAAAAACGGTAAGACCATGATCATGCAGTGGCCACATGGTGCTGGTTTTATTTACTCTGGACTCCATGGTGACATGTCCACATGGGGCTTCTAGTCTGCCAGCCACGCAGGGCTGGATTAGGGGCTCCAAGGGATGTGATATGGGTTTTCAGGGCTGCCAATGGCTAAAAGCCATTCTGGTCTGCACTAGCGGCTCTAGGGGTGGAGAAGGGATGGGGTTGTGCCCAATCCTGCCTGGGCAGAACTTGCCCTTCTGCCCTGCACAAGGTTTAGAACCAGTGAATTTCTTCCAGTCCCTCACAGGTGCTTCTTGGGGATACATACAGGGATCAGTACTGCCTAATATCTTCATCAGTCACACAATGGAACCATGTGAAACTCTGACTAGATTTGAAGACGACATCAAGAGAAGCAGTAACTGAGGGATAGGATGCCATTTCAGGGATCTGGACACACTTGAGCAGTGGGCCCATATGAGCCTTATGACATTCAACAAGGTCAAGATTAATGTGCTGTACCTGTGTCAGGGCAATCCCGAGTATCAATACATACTGGAGAATGAAGAGATTAGAAGAAGTCTTGCAGAGAAAGACCTGGAAATACTGACGGATGAAGAGTGGAACATGAGCCAACTGTGTGCATTTGCAGCCTAGAAAGCCAGCTGTAACTTGGGCTGCATCAAAAGAAGTGTGGCAGCAGGTTGAGGGAGGTGATTCTTCCTCTCTGTTCCATCCTTGTGAGATCCTACCTGGAGTACTGCATCCAGCTCTGAGCTCCTCAGAACAGAAAAGACACAGAGATTTGGAGTGGGTCTGGAAGAGGGCCACAAAAGACATCAGAGGGCTGGAACACCTCTCCTATGTGGAAAGGCAGAGAGAGTTGGGGTTGTTCAGCCTGGGCAAGACAAACTCCCAGGAGACCTCATTACAGCCTTACAACAATTTAAGGAGTTCATAAGAAAGATGGAGACAGAATTTTCAGTAAGGCTTGTGCACTAGGATAGAGAATAATGTTTTTAAAGAAAGAAGGTAGATTCACACTAGATACAGGGAAGAAATTTTACACAGTAAGGGTGGTAAAACACTGGAGCAGTTCTCCAGAGAGATGGTACATTTCCCATCATTGGAAAAATTCAATAACAGTCTGAACAGGGTTTCGAACAATCTGAGTTATCTGAATATGTCCCTACTTGTTGCAGGGAAGGGTTAGACCAGATAATCTTTAAAGGTCTCTTCCAGCTGAAGATATTCTGTGATTTAATCATTCCATGATTCCAGTTAAAATTAAACTAGTGTTTTTCCCCAAATGATTTAAATGACAAATAATTCTACAGGTTGTCTGACTAAACAAACATCACTTTGGAAAAAAAATTTGAATCACAAAAATCTTTCACAGAACAGGTATTTTATCTTTTTGAGAGTTACTAACATTTATTTTCATAGAATCACAGAATCATTTCGATTGGAAGAGACCTCCAAGATCATCAAGTCCAACACTTAATCCAACCCCTCTTTGATTACTAGACCATGGCACTAAGTGACAAGTCCAGTCTCACCTTAAATACCTCCAGGGTCAGAGAATCCACCACCTCCCAGGGCAGGCCATTCCAATACCTGATCACTGTCTCTGTAAAGAACTTCTTCCTGATATCCAATCTCAGACTCCCCTGGCAGAGTTTAAGCCCATGCCCTCTTGTCCTACTGGTGGTTGCCTGATAGAAGTGACCAATACCCACCTGGCTACAATATCCTTTCCTGTAGTTGTAGAGAGTGATAAAGTCTCCCCTGAGCCTCCTCTTCTCCGGGCTAAACAACCCCAGCTCCCTCAGCCTTTCCTCATAGGCCTTGTGCTCAAGTCCTTTCACCAGCCTCATTGCTCTTCTCTGAACCTGCTCCAGTACCTCAATATCTTTCCTAAACACAATACTCAAGGTGTGGCCTCACCAGTGCTGAGTACAGGGCAAGGATCACTTCCCTGGTCCTGCTGGCCACACTATTCTTAATACTGGGCATGATCCCACTGACCTTCTTGGCCACCTGGGCACATTGGCTCATGCTATGCCTCATGTCAATCCAAATCCCCAGGTCCCTTTCCACCTGGCTGCTCTCCAGCAACTCTATCCCCAGGCTGTAGCACTGTGTGGGGTTATTGTGACCAAAGTGCAGGACCTGGCTCTTGGCCTTGTTGAATTTCATCCCATTGGAATCATCCCATCTCTCCAGCCTATCAAGGTCACTCTGCAGAGCCCTCCTTCCTTCCAGCAGGTCGACACTCCCTCCCAACTTAGCGTTCTTTGCAAATTTGCTAATGATGGACTCAATCCCCTCATTGAAATCGTTGATAAAGATGTTAAACAAAGCTGGGTCCAACCCAACACTGATTCGTGGGGGACACCACTGGCAAGTGGCCACCAGTCAGATGCAGCCCCATTCACCAGTACTTTCTGGGCCTGGCCATCTAGCCAGTTCCGGACCCAGCAGGGACTGCACCTGTCCAAGCCACAAGCTGCCAGCTTTTCCAGCAGCATACTGTGGGAGGCAGTGTCAAAGGCTTTGCTGAGGTCCAGGTAGAGAATTCCTCTCATCCACCAGGTGGGTCACCTGATCATAAAAGGAGACCAGGTTGCTCAGACAGGACCTGCCCTTCCTAAATCCGTGCTGGCTAGGTTCGAGCCCTTGGCCATCCTGTAGGTGCTGCGTGATTTCACTCAGGATGATCTGCGCCATAACCCTAACATGCACCGAGATCAGGCTGACAGATCTGTAGTTGCCCAGGTCCTCCTTGCAGCCCTTTTTGTGGATTGGCATGACATTTGCCAACTTCTAATCATCTGGGCCCTCCCCAGAGAGCCAGGACTGTTGGTAGATGATGGAGTGTGTCACGGCAAGCTTTTCCACCAGCTCCCACATCACCCTAGGGTGGATCCCATGTGGTCTGGTAGACTTCTGAGGCTCCAAATGTTTTAGGAAATCACTAACTGTATCCTCCTGGAAATTAGGGGGGTATTCAAATTCCTGTCATTGTCTATCAGCTCCAAAGGCCAGTTGTCCTGAGGGTCACCTCTCTGCTGGTGAAAACTGAGCCAAAGTAGGTGTTAAGTACCTCAACCTTCTCCTCATCCTGATTAACCATGTTCCCCCTCGAGTCCAGCAAAAAATGGAGATTTTCCTTGCCCCTCGTTTTGTTATCAATGTATTTATAGAAGGACTTTTTCTTGTCCCTACCAGAAGTAGCCAAATTGATTTCAAATTTCATTTTTGTCTCTCTAATTTTCTTTCTACAAGACCTACGTCCCTAAATATTTCATGAGTAACCAGCCCTTTCTTCAACAGTCAGTAAGCTCTCCTTTTCTTTCCTTGATTTCCTTCAGAATCTCCCTGTTCAGCCAAGCTGGTCATCTTCCCCGCCGGCTTGCCTTTGAGCACACTCAGACATCCTGTTCCTGTACACTCAATACTTCCTTCTTGAAGTATGTCCATCCCTCCTGTACCCCCTTATTTTCAAGGGTTGTTTCCCAGGGTATGCTCTGAACCAGTCTTCTGAATAGGCTGAAATCTGCCCTCTGGATATCCAGCACAGAAGTTTTATTGATGGCCCTCCTTGCATCCCTGAGTATTGAAAATTCTAATATTTCATGATCACTGTGCCCCAGACAGCCTCTGACTACAACATTTCCCACCAGCCCCTCTCTGTTTGTAAACAGCATATCTAGCAGGGCCCCTCCCCTAGTAGGTTCATTTACCAGCTGAAGCAGGAAATTATCTTCTATACACTCCAAGACTCTCCTAGACGGTCTCTTCTCTGCTGTGTTGAGCTCCCAGCAGATATCGAGCAGGTTAAAACCGCCCACAAGAAGAAGGGCAGCCGATCTGGAGACATCTGCCAGCTGCTTGTAGAATAATTTATCCCCTTCATCATCCTGGTTGGGTGGTCATTAACAGACTCCCACCAGGATGTCTGCCTTGTTGGCCTTCCCCCTGATTCTGGTGCACAGGCACTCAACTTTATTGTTAATGACCTCAAGTTCTACAGAGTCAAGAGACGCTCTAATATATATAGATAGCCCTTCACCTCTCCTACCCTGTCTATCCTTTCTGAAGAGCTTGTAGCCAGTCATGGCAGGACTCCAGTCATGTGAGTCATCCCACCATGTTTCTGTGATGGCAACTACATTATAGTTTTCCTGCTGTACTGTGGCTTCCAGCTCCTCCTCTTTGTTTCCCATACTGCTTGCATTAGTATACATGCACTTCAGCTGGGCCATTGATTTTACTCTCAGCTCAGGCTCTACATCCATAGGCTTACCTCTGGAGAGCCGGTTTCAGTCCCTTCCCCCTGCAAACCTAGTTTAAAGCCCTCCTAACCAGCCCTGCCAGCTTATGGGCTACAGTTCTTTTGCCCTTCCTACATAGATGATGGTTTGAGGATACTAGGCAACATGGAGTCTCCATGATCAAAAAACCCCAAAATTTTGACAGTAGCACCAGTCTGTAAGCCACCTGTTGGTAAGCTGGGCTTTCCTATACTTCTCCTCATTTATCTCCTCATTCATCCTGGCTAGCACAGGAACTGAGGCAATTACTACCTGTGCTCCTGTCCCATAAAGTGATCGAGCCAGCACCTTAAAATCTTTTTAAATTACCCTGGTACTTCTTCCATTGATGTCATCACTTCCAGCTTGGACAACCAACAGTGGGTAATAGTCTGAGGGTTGAATTAGCTTAGGAAGTCTCTTAGTAATATCCCTCACCCTGGCCCCAGGAAGGCACCAAACCTCCCTTTGGGGTGGGTCTGACCAACATATAGGGCCCTCAGTTCCCCTCAAAAGGGGGTCACCAATTACCACAACCCTTCTCATTTCCCTGTTTCTGTAGTTGTAATCCGTCTGGTAGACTGGGGGTAACCAGAAGACCTTGTAGACAGATCTTCCTCCTGACAGTCCTCCATCAGACTTTCTGAGTCCAGGGCCATATACCTGTTTTTTAAGGGCACCCCAGTAGGTGAAAGGGGTCGAGAGGGGTATTTTTGCCTTTATGACCAGGCACCTTTTTCCATTCCTCCCCATCTGTATGATCTCTTTTATCTGCCTGATGGAAGGAAAGGCTGGGCTTCACCGCCTTCTGCTGGGCTTCCTTTGGGGTTGAAAGGGTGTGACTCCCCCAGTCTGTTTCCCTTTCACTCTCCCTTATGCTTCCAAGCCTTTCCACCTCTTCCTTTAGCTCTGCCACCAGACACAGCAAATCATTCACCTGCTTACATCGCATGCAGGTGCTTCTCACACTTGTCCTCCAGTAGCAGTTCCAGTCTCAGACAGTCTATGCAGCCAGAGGCCTCAGTGGCTGCATCCTTTTCGGAGGGTTCTGTCTGTGTTGACACACCTCTGCTGGTAACAGTGGCAATGGTTTTCTTTTTTTTTTTTGAAACCATGACTGCCTAGAGTTGTGGGGGAAAAAGAAAAAAAGAAGAAAAGAAAAAAAAGCCAAACAAAAAGCCCCTCACCACCTAGTCTTGTGCTCTACCTGCTTGCTCTGCCTGTGCAAAAGACTAACTCTTTTTCTATTTATTAGAAATTGGGACTTACAGTCAACTTGCATATTTGAACTAGAATAGTAGTCATCCAAGGATACTTTCTTTTTAGTATCAGAAGACTTTGACACAGAAATAGCCTAATCTTCTTTGAAATGTTTTAATTTTTCTGTCACTTTGACGTTTTCAGGAATGTGAATCCTTTCCCATGTACCATTATAAAGTAATGAAACAATTAGCTCTTAACTAGTGAGGTGAAAGGTTTCAAAATATTACAGTAAATCTTCCCGGAGAGAGAGAGAAATAGAGTGTAATTATCCTTAATTATATATCCTTAATTATATTCAATAACCAAAATAGCAGCTTAAAAATAAATATTTAAAGCTAAATCTATATTATCAAGAGGGGGAAAAAACTTTGAAAGGAAACCTTTGAGAATAAGCTCTTTGTGATATACAAATATAAATGTTAGTGTTGATTTTTCACATAATTGAGAAAGAACCCTTCTAGTAGCATATGCAGAAAGATAAGAGTTAGTTTTCGAATACAGAACTATATGAACAGCAGCCATAACTTATTTATTAAAAAGTAAAAGAAAATATACTAACTTAAAATGTTTGTTTTAAAAATATTAATATAGGAATATCAATTATTTAGTTTCTAATCAGATTAGGAGGTAGGTAATAGAAAATTATTGAAAAGTGGAATAACTCATGTCCATTTGTGAAATATGAAATTCTGAAATAAATACAAATGTTTTGTTAAAGACTTTTGAGCTCCTAATTGTAGCAGAGGCTTTGTTTCCAGGGCTGTTCTTTCAATAACTATCTGCCCAAATATGTTCAGACAGGTACTGATTTTATTTTTGTACAAAGAAAGAAGGCCAGAGGAAGAAGCTACTCTCTGAATGTAGCATTATTTTTAAAAATTGCATTTTGTTGTCTGTAAGGAAACTTTTTCTATTTTTTTAAACTCTGTTAAAATGTGTAATATCAAGTGAAAATTATCTCAGAGGTATTCAGTACTAAGTGGAAAGTTGTACTAAGACAGCACTAAACCTATTAGTCAAATTCTAATTAAACAATTAAAATTTTGCCTGTGATTTAACAATTCAGTAAGTGAAGATTAAGGAAATGTACTACTTAAATTTTTTTTTTTACAGCTGTAAAATGCATAGCTTTATATGTTAAACAGTGTTTAATAAATTAATTACAGGATGTTGACCCCTTTTCCTCAAGTTTTTTTAATTCTATGGAGACTTTATTGATTGATTGATTGATTGATTGATTGATTGATTTATAAATAAATAAGGCTGAATAGCGCACATCCATTGATGTGCCATTGTCCTATCTGGTCCAAAGTCCACCATTTCAGGAACGGGTATGACACCCACTGACATACACTTAGTCTCTCAGAGATGATTTCTCAGGATATTTCATAAATAGGCAGAAGCAATAATAAATTAGGCACAGATCATGTTTTGCAAGAATCTCTGTCATGGTCTGCTCCCCCACCCTTCTCTTCAGTTTTCCCCAGAAGCTATCTGGAAGACAGCAATGGATTTACAGATGAATGAGGAAGTGGAAAGTCTGATGAATGCCCTATTTGAATTAACTGTGTGTGTGGCTCGGGCGGGATCGGATGTCAGGGAGGCATTTAACTGCCACAGTTAAAGTACTTGCATGGGAGACCACCTGGGAAATGCCAGGTGCTGTAGGTTCTAGTCCTGAGGACTTCACTGGCACCGTCCAAGCTCGCTCGGCCATGGCTTAACGGTGGGGCCAGTTCTGCGCATGCTGAGCCTCACCTAAAATCCACTGCGCAGGCTGGAAGGGCACACCCACGTGGGGACAGCTCTTCCCAAATCTTTGTTCGCGAAGTTTGGCCATACATACATTAATTTTGAATTAACTATTCTTCAATAAAATAAAGAACAGTGAAATACAGGATATCATTTTTTCCTCCTAGACACATCAATAGCCACAACTGAATCTTAAACTTAAATTCAGAAGGCAGAAAAATAGTTATAATAAGTTGAGACTACTGTGCCCACTACAAAAATATATTTTAAAATGGATCAACGATGTTTATTTGCTCCTTAAATGAAAAAATAAAACAACAACAACCAACCACTCCTTTAACATCTTCCATGTTGAACTTATTTGGGAACATCTGTCCATGATAGTCAAGACTAATCAATCTTGACTGCTCCTAAGTATTAAAGAATGATTTCCAAGCACCTCCTCTATGCTGTTTTCTGTGCATATCCTTAAATATTCCTTCTTTGTGTTGCTTATCTTGATTCACATTCATGCTTCTCACAAAATTTTAGTAAGCAAGTATCTCTGCATAATCCATCGTGTCTTCACAGGACTTTTCTAGAGATTCTGTGAGAGAAAGTATGTCCTTTACTTTAGACACTTTAGGATTAAAAAATCCCATTCAATTTTTACTGCCACTCATGTAGTCTAAAGAAAGATTTCTGAGACCTAAATGGTTGTTTTACAAAACAATAGGAAAGAGTCAAGTCTATCCTGTCACTAAGACAACGAATTACACCATTACATGCTGCAATTACAATTAAAGATTTTCAGCTGATGAAAAGCATGTTCACTGTATTGTTATTACCTTGTATTTCCTTGCCAACTCTGAAGAGTATCATGATTTTGATAAAATAAAAACAACTCAAGAAGCTGTATTTTTCCCAGTAGCATCAACAGACAAGCTTAGAGATTACACTGCAACTCTTTGTTCCCCTATATATAATAACCATGTTGTCTAAAGGAGAAGCATCCATCTTTTTTGCTGAGGGTATTGGGGTTAAATTTGTCTTTACAAAAATGCCAGGCATGCAATATAACATAACATTTGTTGTTCAAGTCAACAAATTTTCGTACTCATATTAGGTTGCTTTCTTGTATTTAAATTAAATAGGTTTGGGTAAGTAATATACTTGTTCTCACATATTTTTAAAATGCTTCATCTTCCCCTACTATTCATTACACTGGACAGAGGAAAAAAGGTATGTTGCGTAGAATATGTTACTTTGTATGGAATGACCTTATTACTTATAAAAAATCAGAAATAGTTTCACAAGAGAGAAAATGTAAATTTGGATGTCTGATTCTTAGTTTTGTCTTTAAAAATTGTTAGGGAAAGAATTCATTCCTAAGACACATTGTCTATTTTTTTTTTCATCTTTTATACTTTCTGATATTCCAATCAATGCTTTCTCCAGACAACAAATATGTGTGTGCACATTTTTCAGAGG
Organism: Pithys albifrons albifrons; assembly: GCF_047495875.1. Classification (NCBI taxonomy): domain Eukaryota; kingdom Metazoa; phylum Chordata; class Aves; order Passeriformes; family Thamnophilidae; genus Pithys; species Pithys albifrons. Next base: position 67,299,945 of record NC_092497.1, on the reverse strand, counting down.
GTACCTTTACTGGTAAACTTTAGGGGAAAAAAAAAGATATCTTGACAACAGTTTAAAGAGTGACATTCAACCAAAGTAAAGCATTCCACAAAACATTGACTTAGCACATGCTAACCCATGCAACTTAACAAAATCCAAGCCATTCATCCCCAGGTTACTCAAAATATTAAGAAAGGAGATTAAGAGAAGATGAAGAAATAGAGAGAAAAAGTGATTACAGCTACCGCCAGAGAGTCCTGGTCAAGTCCAGTTCCCACATGGCCAGATGATAGGGCTCAAGCAAAGACAGAGAGCACAGGTTGTTTTTTTTCATCGCTTTGCTCCCCTGTGGCCCCACAGGTGTGACTTCCAGCTCACTGGCCACTCTGGGCCTCTGGTGCAGGGTGATCCTCCCACTGTGAGAGCCAATCTGAGGTTCGATTAGGGACTCCTGGGGGTGTGGTGTGGGCATGTGTCTGGTCTGCCTTTTACTGACAGCTGCTCTTTGACTGACTGGGGCTGCCCAAGGAGGTTCACAGGGGCTGGTGTGTAGGACAGGGCATTACCTCCACCACCACAACACAACACACTTGAGTTGGCCCAAGTCAATAATAAATATAACAATCCACTGTCTCACATGATGTCAAAATATTTTCAATTGATCATTAAAAGATGATAGATCAGACAAGGAGATTTGTAGAGCCTGATAGCAGGAGAAGAAAGTCTCTTTGATATTTTTTGACTATGGATATTAAACCAAGCTTCAGTAGTTTACAAAGATATAAAACCCCAGTGCCAGATATATCACTGAGACCAAATAACACATTTGCCACTCAAGTAGATGAAAGTATGGCAGAAATATAATTCATTTCTGAAGAGAAACCTTCATTGAAAGATTTTTTAAAACGTAACAAAGACCACCTTCTTTGGTTACCTTGTGTGTTTTATTTTTGGTTATGTCTGACCATTGCTGACAGGTTTTTTTGGGGGGTTACCTTTACTTTCACTCAAGACTGTGAAGGAATTATGCCACTTCGTATTTATCCTTGAACTATGTGTTACATGTAAACTGTGTGTTGACACCTTTGCAGTCTTAAATTGCTTCTCCTGGGAACACATTTACTAGGAGCTTAAGAACTTTGTATAGTACACACTCTGTTAGTACTCATACAAAAGTCTTTTGAACATTTGAGTACTTTGATCTCAGAATTTTATATTTCAAATTTAAGATTCCATTATTAATTTATTTCTTCAGCTAGGAATGTCTTACATGCAAACTGATGAATGTAACTCAAGTTTTGCAAAGACAGTGTTCAAGCCTTAAAAAGTTTAAAACTTAACCCACATTCTGTGGGATAAGGTTTACAATATATTTTGTAGTTCTGTGGGTTTTTCCTAACATTTTAGCATTTGGTGACTGTAGACCATTACGCAGTTTTATTACTTAGCAAGATCACTTACCATGTATGACAACACAAAACAAGGTTTCTGTTTTTAAAAAGTCATCATGGGATAATAATAATAATAGATTTTATATACTTTTCAATTAGAGAAGAAACAATTGTCAGTCTTTTACATAAAGCCCAATTATTAGATCATTCACCTCTGATGTAAGAGACTTGTTTTCAAACTGCTGTTTAAAGGGAATCTCCAGGTTCCTATTGCAGCTGTAATGTCAAACGCAAGTATTCATTCATGAAATCAGTGCTTCTGCACAAAAAGACCCTAAAGTAAACAAACAAATCCACCAATTCTAAATTCCCGGGCTTCAAAATAAAAAGTAATAGAGAACAATTTTCATGTTGTATCATCTGTTTAATTCAGAGTTTCAGTTTCTTCTGTAGATACTTATGATTCCATCTAATGTCTTGCTATAAAGAAAGAAGAAAACCTTGTACTCACATATCTTCCTCAAAAGTTTTAACTACTGCAACATATTGTTGAAGTCAAATCCTTATTTCTCAAGCAAATTTTCAAACAGCTTGATTCCTACCCATTCCTCAGCAAGATGTGTTAAATATGTATACTAGTATAAAAAACTACTAGATAAGAGATTTCCTCTGAAACTACAAATATTGTGCTAAATGAAAAAGACACACTTGCTAGACATGTTTTATGATTTTCTTATGCATGTGTCTTCAGTTTAGCTGGAAAATGCCAACTACTCAAACACAGAATAAGAGTTCCCCTTACCCCAAGGAGAAAAGGGGAAAAAAACCTAGAAAACTGAAATACATGTTTATGTATCTATACAGAAAACAGAAGATTAAAAGTAGACTACAATATAACATACACATACACAAGTTAGATATAACAGCAATCCTCTACCTTCCACCAAAACCAGATCCCATCGCTACAGATCTATAAATCATCCCAAAAAGTCACCTCGCAAGAGAGCTCAACCTCCCCAGGGACAGACCAAAGCAGAAAGAAAACTAATAATAAACATTTTACTTCCCTAAGGTAACATGGTGATAAGTCAGCTCTGGGCCTAGTCTTCCCTTCCCTCCTAGAACGTCACAGTGCATCCTACTAGGACCACAGCCATGAAGGAACTGAGAGAACTCCTACTCTACTGTATTTACGCATGCTGTGGTGTCAGAGTATGGTATGCAATACCATTTGCCAGTAGAAGTCAGTGTCAGCTGGCCAAACTCAGTTTGAGTCAGCTGATAATCTGAGGCCTACTTTACAAATCCAAGTCTAAATTTAGGCCTAGCTAAATGCACAACAGCATATAATGATTTATCCAACCTAATTCCCAGAATACTTTCACTTCCCTTTGTAGATTTTTTTCTTTTACTCTGCTTTTTGAGACGGGATCAAGTCCCTTAGAAAGAACAGGGATAAAGTGGTCTCTTATTTTGATGTATTTAGATTTGTGGGATAAGAAAGAAAAGGAGGGAGAAGAGTATTTGGAAAAAAAAATTAGAAGACACATACTTATCCAGAATTGTGGGGATTATAAGGGGAAAGTAAAGCTGAGGAAAGGATAAGAAGTGCAAATCACATTCACACAAGACTTCTACTTTTGTTTTGCTAATTTTGGTGTTCTATGCAAGACTGTGATTTTCTCAGTACTAGTATGTGAACTTCTGCAATCACAAACATGATATGAAACAAATGGTAGAATCACATGTTGAGAGAATCAGACTAAGTGACAGGAATGTCCAGAACAAAACGTTTACACCATCTGCAGAACACATGATACACTGCACAAAGTTAAAGTGGCTCATCTGAGTACAGGCTTTAGTTTTGGTTCTTTTCATAGAAAATCTGAACTGGCAGACTAAGTTTTCACCAAAACTAAACTGTGGGCCACATGGTAATTTTGCACTTGTTTCAGGAGATCTAAAACTAGAAAGACTATTGCTAAGCAAAGCCATTAAGAGGAATGCTGAAATGAAAGAAATTGTTACAAGAAATAGTAATAAGTCCATATCTTTTCATAAATGCTAATATTGAAGGTAGTAGCTCCATTCATGAATCACCAACAAAATAACTTTTTATGTCAGTTGTACAAAGTGGCAGACCAAAGAGCAGCCAGACATTCAAAGAAATCAAGAATTTGTGGGATTGATTTTCCTAAGAAGTAGATTTTTTCTATTTTATTTGAATCTCTTCATATACTGCCATTCTTCCATGCCTGCAGCTACCCCTGGAAGAAAAGTATATTAAAGTACATCAGTTGCTTCACACTGCAAAATTAGCCACAGTCTGCCAGTTCCTGATGAGTGCTTCCACAGCACCTGTTATTCTTGGAATTAGTCACAGCTGGCTTGACCCAAGTTTAGGTTCAGGGTGTGGCTGAGAGTATCATGCCTCATGTAGTCTGAGCAGAAACATGGAAAAACAACAAATTTTTATGTGTAAGGTAATTGTTCTATAAAAGAAAATTTTTAAAAATTGCATGCAATTTACCTAGGAAAGAAGACAAATCCATTGTTGCAGTGATTTTGTACTATAAAAAGAAAAGTTAAGTATGACTGGTGTTAAATAGATTGCATGCATAAGAGGCTTATGCAGCACATATTTTTTCAGATATTCCTAGGGAAGTTTTGAATTGGATTGTAAAGGGTAGCTTTTGCACTTGGAATTTTCTTTAATATTATTTTACTAGCCCCATTAAAACCATGCCGAAGCTCACTCCCTCCTCCCCCACCAACTAGAGGGACAAAAGGCAGAGATCATAGGTTGAGATAAGAACAATTTGCTGGAAACAACAATGACATAAGAAAACAAACAGTAACATCAAAACTATGAATAAAAAATGTTATGATAAAACAATTTGCAAGGAAAGCCTAGAACAATAAACAGATACTGGTCATCTCTCACCTAACCACATTTTCTCAATTGAAAGGAACCACTTCTCCTCAGAAGATAGTTCCTCTCCCTCACCCCCAGCAATTACATGAAGTGGTATTGGGTAACATTAGGGTCCTGGTCACACCCCTTTCTAGCTACAACAAAAATTAACCCTGTCCTTGTCTGAACCAGGATATTATCCAAACCTTATTCAATACCATCTACTTCATGCACAGATCCTACACCTTCCAACTATATGCATACAGATATAGATTAGATATAGACAGAGATACAGCTATAGGTACAATATAGATTATATACATATATATATATATGATATATAGAGGATATAGATATACAAGCCCAGGTGTAATTTCTATAGTCAACAGCCCTCCAAGATGTCTGTTGAGTTCATTTAGTCTATGACTGGGATCTATCCATCCCAGATGTCTGCGAGGGCAGAAGGTCTGGCGTGCTATACTGTTGGTTGCAAGCTGCAAAAGGAGCTCATCACTGGTACAGTACACACTTAGTTGTAGTTATGGCCAACAGTGGCACTGTCATTCAGTGATCAATATTATACAATTCAACCTTACAGGCTGTTCTCACCCAAGAATCACCCTTGAGTTACACATCATGTTTCCTTGTCTCTTTGCTCTGAAGTAATCAGTATGCACCCAAGTCCTTGAGCAAAAACAATGCCATGAATGGGTTTGCTTTGCTTGAGGCAGAACTAATCCAAACTGTCTTCCCTAACACATTCCTCACATGCACCACAGGGACTTTATCCCTTTCTACAGTACATGGAGGTTTTGATTGGGCTGGGCCAGCTTAATTCGTAGAGCCTCTAGTGTTAACTAACCAGGTGGTCTTCACTAAATATAGATCACAATATTTGAAGGTCCCACCAAACATTGCTTTCAATGTTGTTTTTAACAGTCCATTGTACCTTTCAATTTTCCTAGAGGCTGGTGCATAATAGGGGTTATGATACACCCACTCAATACCATGCTCACTGGCCCAGGTATCTATGAGCCTGGTTTTGAAATGAGTCATTGACTGACTCAGTTCTCTCTGGGCTGCCACATCACCACAGAACTTGCTTTTCAAGGCCTAAGATGGTTTTCCAGACAGTGGTGTGAGGCACTGGACAGGGTGCATGTCCATCCATACAGTGGTTTCTGCCATTGTCAGCACTTGGTGCTTGCCTTGGTGGATTTGGGGCAGTGTGATGTAATCAGTCTGCCTGGCCTCCCCATATGTGTATTTCAGCCATCATCCACCATACCACAGAGGCTTTACCCCTTTGGCTTGCTTGATTGCAGCATGTTTCACAGTTATGAACAACCTGGGAGATAGTGTCCATTGTCAAGTCCACCCCTCAATCACAAGTCTATCTGTATGTTGCATCTTTTCCTTAGTGACCTGAGGCATCATGGGCCCACCAAGCCAGAAATAATTCACCCTTACGTTGCCAGTCCAGATTCTCCTGAGACATTTTAATCTTGGCAGCTTGATCTATCTATTTGTTGTGATCTTTCTCAGTAGCCTGACTCTTGGGTACCTGTGCATCTACACGAAGTATTTTTACAGCCAACTTCTCTTACAGGCAATGATGTCTTGCTACAATTCAGCAGCCCAAATGGGTTTACCTCTGCCTTGCCAATTGGTCTTTTCAAATCTGTTCAGCCATCCCCACAGACCATTTGCTGCCATCCATGAGTCATTGCAAAGGTAGAGTATTTGCCATTGCTTTCATTCAGAAATACCTAAAGCTAACTGGATGGCTCTCAGCTCTGCAATTTGACTTGATCCACCTTTTCACTCAATGACTTCTGGGACTTGCCATATAAGAATCCATATAGCAGATTTCTATTTGCAATGTATCCCTACAATACAGCAGAAATGTAAGTAAAGAGAGCATATCACTTTTCTTTTTCTGGTAGCTGGTTATATTATAGCATGGCCCCCTCAGCATGTGTCATCTTTTCCTCCTCTTCTGATGAAGGTAGTCTGAAATTTTCACCTTCGAGCCAGTTTGTGGTGACTTGCAATATTCCTGAGTGACTGAGATTCCCTGTTTGAGTTCATTATGTGATCAGACTTATTGACTTATTTCATATAGCATCAGTAGCATGATGTGTAGAAGGGACTTTCCCTTTGAACATCCAGCTTTGCCCTGGCAGTCAGGGTGCCAGTCAGAGGGGCAGTCAGAGCTGTGATTCAGTGCCAATCATTTCTGAAGCAGCTTGAACCCCTTCATAAGCTGTGAGCATCTCTTTTTCAGTTGGGATCTAACAGGCCTTGGATCCTTTATATTCCCAACTCCAGAACCCCAAGAGTCATTTTGAAGTACCCCCAGGTACCTTTTGACAGAGTCTCCAGGAAGGACTATTCTCATGAGAAGCAGAGAAGAGCACATTTTTCACATCTTCATCTTGTCCTGTCCTGACTGGCCCAAAGGTAGCCGCATGAACAATCTCCTGTTTAATTTGTTCAAAGTTTGCTGTTGTTCAGGACCCCACTTGAAAGTATTCTTATTCTGCAGTCACATGGTAGAGAAGGTTTACACTCTTACCATAATCTGGAATATGCATCCTGCAAGAACCCACAGCATCTAGGAAACTTTGTGTTTCCTTTTGCTTGTTGGTAGAGATATAGTTCATAATTTGTTGACAACATCTGTTGGAATCTGATGATGTCCATCTTGTCATTTTACTCCAAAAAAACTGAGTTTCCAGGGCAGGTTCCTTGACCTTACTTTGTTTTATTGCAAAATAAACCTTAAGGAGGTTCTGGATTATATTCTCCCATTTCTCTCAAACTTCCTCTGCCTGTTGCCCCACACGATGATGTCATCAATGCACTTCCAGTGTTCTGGAGCCTCATCCTTTTCCAGTGCAATCTGGATCAGTCCATGGCAAATAGTAAGACTGTGTTTCCACCCCTGTGGCAGTCAGTTCCAGGTGTACTGGATGCCCTTCCAGGTGAAAGCAAACTGCTGCTAAAGAATTAGAAAGAATACATTAGCAATGACAATGGGGCACCACTTTGCTGCCTTGGACTGCAGTTTCAGTGTGTCCAGCACAGCAACACTCAGTAGTGGTGTTGTGACTTTTTTCAGGCCACTACCAGTCTCCACTCTCCATTGGACTATAGGCCACTAGCCTTATAGAACTGCTGTAGGGTGAGCGAGTCTCTGACTTTTCCCTGTCTCTCCAGTTCACAAATTATCCCATGAATGGGGGTCATGGAGTCTCAGTTTGTGCGATATTGCCAATGGTGCACTGTTGTGGTAGCAATCAATACTTGTTTTTCAGTCCTCAGCACTCCCACAGCAGAGGAGTCCTTTAACTGATCAAGCATAGTATTCAGCTGTCTAATTTCCTCTGTGTTCACCGTAGCTATCCCAAAAGCCCAATGATGCGCTTTTGGGTCCTTGAAATACCCTGTCCTGAAGTTGTCTATGCCAAGGATACACAGGGACTCTGGACCAGTTACAATGGGATGCTTTTGCCTTTTCTTCCTAGTCAAGATCACTTCAGCTTCCAGTACAGTAAGCTGTTGGGATCCCCTTGTCACCCCAGAAACAGAGATGGCATTAAAGTACATTATAAGCAATATACCCGTGTGGATTTGATGTGCCAGGCCATTGGATTCACACAGTCCAATAGCTCTGATTGCCCTTTTCTTCCACCTGAATGGAGCCAGGGCCCCTTTAATTCTGGTCATAATATTTGATGCTTGAATCTTGTAAATATGACCTGGTGGTCCCTTCAAGAGGGAGTCATCCCTTCTATTCTGTCTGAGAACTTGTGCGCTGGTAACTGAAGTGGCATTTATACTTGAAGGATTTCCTGCAGTCAGGGTTCTTCCCCTCAACTCACATTCTGTTAGGGCAAAGGTGGTTTTTTCATCCCACTTTCTCATGCAGCCTCTGTGGTCATGCAAGTAAAACCACAGGTTATTTGTGGTGTGTACCCAGTCTCTCAAGCAGAGACTGGTCTGTACTGGGATACCTCCTTTAAAGTGCTGGCAGTATGTTTTAAATTGCTGGAGGTACTTGAACAGTCTTTCCACAAATGAGATGTAGGCCTGCAGTGGGGAAGAGAAACTTTATTCATGTAGGAGACTGGTAATCAAATTATTCACTCTTTTTTCTCTTTTCATGACATCACTGCCAATGAGTTGGCATTCAGTTCTCAGTAAGAACTTCTGCTACATGGTTTATGTACCCTGGACTTCAAATACATTTATTTAGCATTGCTTGTTATTTGTATCCTTATAGACTACCTCCGCCGTGGCCAATTCTTTTAAGTACTGGATACCTTGTAACATGGTGTTCCAGTTGTCTCAGTGCTATAATAGATCATTCAAGAAAAGAAACCTTTCCTTCAAGTTTGACAGGAGCTGCCTCCAGAGGCTGACAGTTTCTGCTGTTTTCCCAATCTCCTTGTCAACAACCACATCCCAGGAGAGGGATCCCAGTTGCTTGGCTTCACTGCCACCTAGTTTCACATCATGGACCACGATATTCCAACACTGAAGCAACCAGGTTACCAGAGGCTAACTCAACTGGTGGCTGAAATTTTTCCATTATCTTGCAGCTCTCCTGGGAACAGGGATTGGGTAATTATCTTTGGCCCTGCCTCTTCCTCCTGTTCTGAGGACCCTGCTTCCTCTTTATCCTGCACTAAATTAACTGTTTTGGTCCTAGATTTCTTTTTCTGTATAGGGGTGACTGCTACTGGCATGGGATGTTCCCCTGGTTCAGCTGAGTGGTCACAGTGCCTGTTGATTTGCTCTCCTCCACTGCAGCCGGAGATTGCTGTCTAGTGTCGAGCAGTGTCTGATAAATAATAGCCAGGACCCAGCACACTGCATAAATTTGTGCCTCTCTGGAACTCCACAACATTTTTCTTTCAGATATTCTGCCACTTATTCATGGTCCTGTACTTTTTCAGGGAACTTTCAAACCATTGGAGCAGAATAGTCTTTCAAAAGCTCATCTAATTTCTCCCACTTACCATGCCACTCATGACTATCCACCCTTAGGGAAGATCTCTGAATGGCCTTCCTAGAAATCTCTTTCTTGACTCTAAACATTATGTAGACAGCACTAAGGAAACCCGGTAGACTTAGTAATAAGACCATGCTTTCCTTAACACCTATAGGGAATTCAAAATTCTCAAAACATGTAGTAACAGGCTAGAAGGAGGAAAAGGGGATTAAGAACTGGGGAAGATCATCCCCTTCCTGATCCACAGGTTGGGTGCGATTATTAATGGACACTCAAAAAGAAAAAAAATGGACCCTCATTGCCTTTGATGTCATCATGTCATAATCTGATGTCACACAGTACAGCCACAAAGCCTATCCCTCTCCCTACTCTGAAAAAGATCACTGCAAGGAGCACATATGGGAGTATTTACTGGGTTAGGTATCACACCCACATGAACAGAACAAGCAATATTGTGACAAGTGGCTCTTTATCTAGTACATCAAATGCTTGGATTAATTTTTTTTCCAGCCAGCTCTGGGCAGATCTGTTTTTATCTCAACTCTCTGTGCCTCACTTGTGGTTTAGAAATTGTATTCTCCAATTTAGTAGTCCCACCACTGCTCACCCCCTCCTCCTTTTCCAGTTGGAAGCTCAAAAGGCAAAGATTACAGGTTGAGCTAAGAACAATTTGCTGAAAACAGCAATGACATAAGAAAACAAACAGTAACAGCAACAATACTAGTAACAAGAGGTAAAAGACAAAGAAACAATTTACACAGAAAGCCAGTAACAATAAACAGATGGGCTCTCCCCCACCATGTTCACTCAACCAGAAGGAACCCCTCCAATTTTTGAAGTATTTAATGTTTTTTTTCTTTCGTTGTAGTGAGAATATATTTGCTTTAATATTTCTGTTACAAAATGTATTTTAATCTTGTTAAAAATCTAGTAGTATGTCATTACTTGGTGAATTTCTACATATTTCCTATTTTTAATTTTGTGATGCATGAAAGTAGAGAGTTCATACAAATAGTCAAGACTGAAAACAGTAGCTGTGTATACTTGATCAAGTTTCTTCCTAGGTTTCCTTAATTCTCTCACTTTTTCTTAAATCTTTCATTGAATAGTCCTAAAAGATGCTGAACACTGTTGTTCTCAGATATTCCCCCACTGATAATTACACTGAATGTATAGATTTATGAGATGAAGAATAAAGACTGCAGACAATGTAGGAGGCGGGGCAGACTGCATTTTTTGAAAATTTTTTCTTTTATTCAGAAAAAATAAAAATGCTACCATCTTTCCATTTATAAAAGATAATTAACCTTAACTTTACCAATAGCTAGTTTTACCTTGAAAGTTATGAATTATTGTTTTTTATCAGACTTTGTCAGGTAGAAAGTTAAAATTTTGCTAATAGACAAAATTAATCATATTTTTTAAATATTTCTCTTTTTATATACTATATATCAACTGAGTTACTATATTCAAATGCATTAAAAGAGATAAATTTATAAGAACTTCAGCATTTTCTTTCATTGACAAACTAGTTTTGAGGGACATTTGTAAAATCAGGGGTGGGGATGTGTTAATATTTAACTTCCTTTGGAATTAATCAAATTTAATATTGCTACAAAATTAGAAACTTAAATCTTGTTGCAGTACAAATACGTACCATGAGTATATACCACTTTACTGAAAACAAGAGGGTAATGCCAATTTTTGATCACTGAAAATTTCAAATCTGTTTTTGTTTATAACTTTTTGTACAAGAAACCTCTCATTTCTGTGTGACGATTTTTGAGACCACTGTTTCTGATTTTTAGCTGTAAAAGCAATGGGGTTTTAGAGTTGTGTACTGTCCTTCATGTGTTCTGTATGGCTTTTCAGAATAATTTCTATATGTCAAAATCAAGCTACTGCTATGTCCTTACTTATATCCAGGGGTGCTGTCTGAGTTAATTTAGCTAAAAAATACGTAATTCAAATAGCTGAAGTGAGTCTATCCTCTACAGGAGAAATCTATTCAAGGAAGCACTAAAGAAAGAGAAATGCTGACATTCTTTGAGACACAAATCCAGAGCTTTAATTCTTGAGTAGTCGTACTGCCACATGTTCTCTCCCTCTATTTTTCATTATGTCATAGAGGGTGGGGCAGGCATATGGAGAGAGAGTAAGATGAAGAGACCATAATGCTGTTGTTGCTAATGAGGTGTGAATGCTATCAAGCTGCTACCATACATTTTGCCAGGAAAGAATCCTCAGGGGACAAAGAAAGTGAATGAATTATGGAATCTCACCTGAGCAGATCTGTGTTGCCATGAAGTCAGAATTTCTCTATAGGTAAAAAGTCAGTCTGAAGTCTGTCCCCTTGCACTCCTCCATAATAAAATGATTACTGTCCTACCTGAAGATGCTCTTTTTCATGCATGTACGTCTCAGGGTGTTGACATTTTAGTCATTACTGAAGCTGTACTGAAGACAGGGGGCAGTCAACACTTCAACTAAGCCTTCTTCAGTCCCTCCTTTATTCTTTTCAGCCCCTTACCTTTCTTAGACTAAACAAACATGCAATTTTGAAATTTGTAGGGAAGTCTCTCAAATAATGGCCTGGCCACAGAACCACCACAGTGGCTGGGTTTGAGTGATGGGTATTACCACCCTCATGATTTTCCACCACTCCTTCTGTCTGCCTTTGCTTTGACATTACCCCTGAATTTGCTTGGACAGAAAAGGAAGAGAAAATGGGGTATCTAAGAAAGGCACATCACAGAAGTAGTACGGAAAGCAGAGCTCTCAGAAAAACTGTATAGCCAGGGACTGTGACTGGTGGAGTGTATGTCTGTGTGTGTTTATGTGCATGTGTGTATGTGTGGGGGTGTGTGTTTGTCTATTTCTCTGTAATAGGTGGTCTGCAACACTCGATAGAAAAATGTGTGTTCAGTAATTATGCAAAACCAAAGGCCTACAGAAAATAAATGGATGATATAAAATTTTTATTAATTGCTTCTGGAAGATGAGTAGGCAGAAAATGTTTGGGGAAGTATACATGGAGAAACTATTGTACTAAAAAAGCCTTTACCATCAAAGGATTATTTTTTTTACTCATTTGTGGATATAACACAGAATATTAAGTTCACTAAAAACCCCCCAACCATTATGGCTAAAATAAAATTCCAAGACAGTAACCTTCTGACTGAGTTCAATATATTAACAAGTAACCTACAGATTTTCATACACAGTTCAAGTATAGGCTTAAAACCCTTTTTTCATCAGAGATATGTTCTGAAAGCCATGTAATTTACTGAACATATAAAATACAAATAGTATTTTAAACAGTTTTAGGGGGTTGTTTTTTGTTTACTTTGGTTTGTTTGGGGGATATTTTTCTTTCCTTGTTTTTTGGGGGGATTTATTTTTTCCTTGTTTTGTTTGGTATGGTTTCTTTTTGCCAGTGGGGAGGGGAGTATTATTTTAAATCTTAATTAACTTAATGAAATAAATTTAATTCAGAGACTAAGTCCACCAAAGTTTTTCAGAAGAATTTGCATCATAATCCTTGAAATCTCCTGTGTGAACATGGAGTTCTCCAATAAGGACTTCAGTTGTTACTTTGCACAGTTTGCTTTTCAGTTTATTTCTCTGTTCTATTTCATCTTATTCTGTTTCTACCATTTCAACATCACTTTATAAAGATGAAAAAATATCACATCTTATTTTAACTAGCTGTAATGATTCAGCCTCTATGATACAATTGCAAATTTTATCCTTAAAATTATTCTTGCTTTTATTTCATTGCCTTGGTTGTGTTGACTTGTTTCAATATCCTTTTTCTAAGGCATGTGTTCTCTATTTGGGTTTTTTAACTGTTTTGAGTTCTTATTGGCATATGAGGTCTCTCCCAACTATCACTTTTTAAGGGAATACTTTGAATTAAAAATCAAGCCTACAAATCTTTAAATATTCAAGTATTCTATTTATCTTGATGAACTTTACATTCATGGCTAATGAGAAAGTCATACCAGATTAAAACCCAACATATTTATTACAAATGTCATGTTTTTATTGATTCTTATCTAATAGGAGATTTATATATATATTGCTGTCTTTCAAGTTATTTCTTATTTTTCCTGCTTGAGGCTGAAAATGTTAACACTTTGGTCATTAACTCATTTTAAATTGTATGGATATTTTTATTTCATTGACTTTTCCAAATCGGAACAGATAGATAGATAGATAGATAGATAGATAGATAGATAGATAGATAAACATAAATAAATAAATAAACAAACAAACAAACAAATAAATAAATAAAGGAACATAAGTTCTTACATCAGCAATAAATTCTTTATTTTTTTTATTGTACCAGATAAAATGTACACAAATATTTAATTAATTTAACAGCTTTCAAAGAAACAAGTGAGCAAACAAACAAAAAAATAAACTTCATACATTCAAAACTACAGATTTAAAAATTCAGTGTCTGTGGGACGATGTATAGAGTTAAATCCAGATAAGATTCAGAATTCTAGGGTACAAAGCAGGTGCAACTTCCTGGATGGACTGAGGTTGACATGCTACCCAATATAAGAATAAACATCTGCTCAGAGAAAAAGAACGGAGTGTGGAATGAAGTGGAGACCATGTGGCCACCCTCCATTCAAATCCCAGGAGAATGCGGGATCACTGTGGTACTAAGACTGTGCAGCACCTGTCTGCCATGGGAGAATCAAGATGTTCTGCTGCTGAAGAAAACAACCATATTGAACTCCCTTCTCAGGTCCCAGGGCACCACCACGCCCCTCTCCCATTAGGTACATTGATCAGAAATAAAAAGTATTCATGACTAAAGCCACTCAAACTCCACTCTAACATAAAGGAAATAGTAAAAAAGGAAGTTGGGGACAGGAGGAAATTGGGAGAAGATCCCCCACCAAAAGTTCTGGGATCAGTCAAAGAACTGAGTCCATGTTCTCCTCCTCAGATAGACATCTTGAGTAAGAAATATATTCCACATGCCTTAAATGCTGCTTTTAGAACTAGAGCTTTTGCTTCTGCTTATCCCCATAGCATATTAGTACATTGCTTCATATCAGAGCTAATGCTTGTTTAATATATGTATCAGGAAATTACTTTAAAACATATTTTTGCAATAAGCAGTTAAAGTTAGCCCTTGCAATTGCTGGCAGTGCATAACACTTTGACATGACCTGTTGAGGGATCTTCTCTCTGCTGAGTCCCCCCTATAGGGGTAGTCAAGGTACCCTCCAACCTTGTGAATCTGTTGGTGAAGAGTTTCATTATGAGAGGCTGAGAGATGATAAGGCACCAGGGTCTCAACTTTCCTGAGGGTACCCACAGGCAAAAGACTAAATTCCTACCTTTCACATGAAAATGTCTCACTGAACTACACCCTTAGATTTAAAAGTCTGAAGGATGAAGAGTTTATGCAAGTCTGTGTAAGAAACTGCTGTTTGTTTTTTCCTATGACAAATATATTGTGGCATAAAAAGTGTCAGAATTCTTAATATCAATTGAACTGGTAATCTCAGCAAACAGGGAGCATAATCTCTGAAATTATATTGTTGAAATTAATATCCTGGTTATCAAATATTCACTTTATCTAGGTTCTCATATATGTTTCTTTGTTTTTTCCTTTCTTGCTGGTTTGAATATTTTATGAACATTTTTTTCTCATAATTCAAGTAGAAAATATCATTACTTAGTGTCTCTGGAACTTGAAGTCTAATCATTGAAATGAACTTATCTCTAAAGTAATAGAACATACACATGAAAACACAGAGACCTTAAATTATGGTAAATCAAAAGGCTGTGTTTTTCTGTCATTTCTAATAGCAGAAGTCATCTAATATTATCATGATTTTATAAATTTCTTTAAAAACACCTCTGGACTTGACTAACATTCTTTACATTTTGCAAACAACTTTATCAGCCTTCTACAAGTGACTTCTGAAAAAATTCTCTAGGTATGTAGAAGCTTGCTTGACTCCTATGGACATCCTTGTGGCTGAAACAACACTATATGGAGCTTGGTTTACATCAACTAGAATATATAATCACCTTTTTTCTCTTAACTCTCTGCACTTTCCAAAGTGCAGTCATATTCCCTTAGACCTGAACAAATAAATGTGACTGTTGAGAACTCAATCTACAGTTTATACCCTGAGGCAGAAACTACCAGAAACTACCAAAGTTACTGCTAATAAAGCAAAAGAGTGAGCTGAAAAGCTATGTTTTAAGGCAATGCCTGAAAAACACGAAGGGGAGATTGAATATCTAGAAAAGAAACAAGGGTACATGTGGAAAAAGAAAGATACTAGTTTAGAATAAAGAAAGTAAGGATGTATCTGAAAAAACTAAGCCAGATTTCTGTATCAAAATTGAAAGCAAACATTTTTACATTAAGTATTTAAATTTATAACATCATATTTATATTGAATTTATATTTACAAATACAATTTTGATAGGTTTCTTTATTCATTTGCCTAAAACCTTCATACTTTTCAGTTGATAAAGTGATCTGGTAGATGTCCAACTGGAACAAGTTATGTATTTACACCATTATAGCTAAACCCTTTCTCAGTATGAAATCTAGTTAGATTCAGACTTACATGACCTAAACCTTCTTTAGGACCAGAGGCAAACAAATCTTTCATCTTTGTTCCAGTGTATATGGTAACAGGTTGGTCCCGTGGTGTAAAGGAGAGCACTCTGGATGCTGAATCCTAAGGACCTGAGTTTGAGTCTCAGTGGGGACTGTCCTCTGGCAGTTCAATGCCTCCCTGCCATCTGATCCCATCAGATCTTGGATGCTCTGCAGGGTCAGCCCCGGTTAGTACTGGATGCTGTAGACAGTCCCGAGGACTTCACTGGCACTGTCCAAGCTTGCTTGGCAGTGGCAGATGGACCTCAGGATTTAAACAGTGGGGCCAGTTCCCCACACACTGTGCCTCACCTAAAAAATCCACTGCGCAGGCTGGAAGGGCACACCCACGTGGGGAGAGCCCTCCCAAATCTTCGTTTGTGAAGTTTGGCCATACATATATGGTAAAACTTGAAAGCACTTACCTTCAAAATGGTATTTTAGTGACAGCTAGCATGATAGTCACTTTTCTTAACACAGTTAGGCATCTTGAGATAAACAAGTGTCTTATGCTTGTAATTTTCTTCAAAACTTACTACCTCTTATAGGGCATGAAGATTCAGGATAGTGTTGTCCTTCAGAAAGCACAAGCAGTTTTGCACAGATATTTTTTCAAGATAATCTGTGATATGTCATTAGTTCATCACTAGAGCAGACACTGGATTTCAGAAGTAAAAAGAGATTCAAAAAAATTGGATAAATTCACACACCAAAGATCTGTGAGGGACCATTGGAATGTCCATATTTACTAATTTTCTGTTAATTTCCTGTAGCCTTGATTCCTCTTCTTTTTCTCAGTTTCTCTTTTGTCAAAGTATAAAAGTGAGTAATACTGTGGAACTGTCCGTACACTGGCAATGTTTCACTACTTTTTTACAGGACCATAGGATGTTTGAGATTGAAAGGGACCTCTGGATGTCATCTTGTCCAACCATTCTATTCAGGCAGGGTCAGCAGATGATTTCTGAGTATCTTCAAGGATGGAGATTTCATGACCACACTATTGTTAACAATAAGTACTATTAGTGACTTTCATTCACCAATAATATTCTGTTAATATTTACTAGGAAGACTAGGAAAAGTTTATTGAATTTACAAGTGTCTGAGGACTATGCCATTTTCAGGAGAAACAGGAACCATAATAAAAAATAGTAGAGTTTAAGTCGTTCTTCCCCAAACTCATTAAAATCTAAAAAGCAGTTCTATTAATACTTCTAATATTCTGACTACTAAATGTGTGTGCGTCATATTAATCACTGTCAACTATATTGTGTAGACAAAATGATGATATTTAATCTGATTGCATATTATAATTGCAGTTGTGATGATCTAAACACAGAAAAAAATTTTTGAGTCTCTTTAAATCATGTAGTAGAGCATAAAAAGAGAAAATAAAAAGTCCTTCAGTTTTCTTTCAAAGGTCCACCTGACAGCACATCCTCTTCATGCTGTGCCCTTTAGTGTCATTTCATAGATACATTCACAAGAAATGTGCAAGCAAAAAATTAAAACTGTGAAACATTTCTTTATATTTCAACTTAGTTCTAATGTATTTATTTCCTCATAAGAAAACCAAATTTGCTCAACTAAAGAAAACAGTGATGTGGGTAAGATCTTTATACTTCTACAGTCTGTCTAAGAACTGATCTAGACTAGGCTTGCAGAGATATATGCAGACTGCAATATTCTATCTACAGAGACATATTTAGAAATTACTGGGTTTTTTTATGGTATATATATATCATCTTGTGACAAAATCTGAAAAACAGAAAACAAACATATTTATCTAGCCAGACAATAGCTCTGAATGATAAATTTAATGAGAACTAAACATGTGAAATTAAACTTGAGTATAGCAGACTTACCAGTAATAATTCAAAGATTTCAAGCTCTGCCCCAGCACCCAGTCTTACTTCCCCCTGAAGAGTCATACTGTAAATTCTTATAGATTTGCTGCATGAGAGTAAGATCATGGTTTTGCGACACTCATCTAAAAGACTTTGGAAACCTCATTCTAATGATGCCCTCAAGAGAAACATAGTGTTTTTTAAAGACAGTGCTATCCAGAAAACTTTGGGCTATACACACAACATTTCCATCATGTCATGACAGGCCACCCTGAGCTGTCAATAGTGTCTGGTATATAAAAAATTGCATCACTTCTAAGACATGCTTCACTTTACACTTGAATTCTATTAAAAATATGGTGTATTGTGCACTTCACTCTTGCCCATCTGTTTTTGACAGGTGTCTTTCAATAAAATTCTATATTTCACATTTCTAGTGACCAGTGATAAGACTTAGATTAACTATAGGTAATCACTCATTACCATGAATAGATCTAGCAACTTCAATATTATTCCACATGAATTATTAAGCACAATCACAAAAACAGAAAAAACCTCCTGTTTGGATAATATTGGTATATTTTTCTTCTGGGATGTCCATTTATCTGTTAATCCAGTTCACCAACAAATCTAATTAGGTGAAAACCTTACTCACCTCCTAAATATCAGTAATAATTTTTATTCTCTTGGGGATTATACAAGAATGTGGAATCCCACTGTTTTCTAAAAGCACAGTATCTTATATTTCCAAAAGGAAAACAATATTGTTATTTCTATTATTTTTTAATCTCTATTACTTTTATTAGAGAATATTTGTGTTCTCACAGCTACTGGGATTAAGCCATGTACTATGAATTATTTTCAGTCACTGGCATTTATTGCACAAGCAAAGAAATGTCTCTGCCTCAAAATGTTTAAAACCTGTATTGGTTAAAAAACTTTCAAATATCTGAAATTGACTCTGTTGTTACCTATTAAACAGAAAAAGATAACTTCAAAATATTCAAACAAGATAATAGCTTATCTATCTGCTGTCTTCAGTGGGAGAATCTGTGGCAAAAAATGTCAGATAGTCAAAGCTTGATTATATTGCCAAGTGCGTGTAATGTTATTTTTTTAATCTTGAAAGTTCCTTATTGACTTGACTGACAACTAATCCATTTCATACCTCTCAGTAACTGCCATCAGGTGTTAATTTTCAGTTATGTTTCACTTAAATTAGGTTTGAAACACTGATCTATTAATGAAGTCTCTGCACTCGATTCTGTTCTTCAGTGCTCTGACATTGCTTATCCCAAGAATTCAGATAAAAAGTTATTAAAATGTACACAACCTCACACAGACCATTTTTCATAGTATTTTTGAAAGGTTCTTCTGCAGAAATAATTATACAGCCACTATTAAATATTATGTGTAAAAACTGTTCCCTCAGGAATAAAAGTGCATGAGGTATTACTTATTTATGTCTGAATGTTAGCAGGAAGAACTACTTTTGTTCAGTTTATAGAAACTGAGCATTATGTTTTTGAAGAGTACATGGCAGAAAAGTTTTGATCTGCCCAAGTAACTTGCTGGAAGTGATTGATTCAAGTAGTGCTTCCATTTCATTTTATAGCTTCTTACTTCTAGTGTCACCATCCTGATCAGGATTTCAGTTTGTCCTGCCAGTCAGCAAATTGAAAGAGACTGAATTATCCAGGGAACTATGCCTGCAGCAACAGATTACAAGGTGGCCTGTACCCAAAACCTATAAGGTTAGCTCAAATGAATATTGGGAATACCCAAGGAAAGAGATACTGATTCTTCTATTTCTTTTTCAGAACTTTTCTTAAAATTGCCCAGATTACATATTTTTGTAAATCTATTCCTGTGTGATTTCAGTTTTTTCAACCCCAAATTAAATTCTAGAGCTTCTCTTTTGAAAAGTCATACCATATTTCTCTATCAATTGGTATTTTTATGCTGCTGTCACTACTTTGCTAGTTACATTTCTGTTTTCATAAAGCAAAATTAAAGAGAGAATAAATGAAAAATAAACACCTGTCACAAATTTATGTAGGCAAAGTAAGGAAGGAATTATGACTTTTTTTTTCTAGTAAGTTAAAGTAATAATTTATTTTTCAATTACTAAAAGATCCCCACCATTAAGAACAGATTTTCTTTATACTGAGATGAAATTTCATCATCTAAAAATTAGCAGCTCATTTTCTACTGTCCCTTTACAGACTGTAAGTGATTGTTTCTTGGTATTATATCTGTGTCTCTCTTGGCTCAACTGAGGGAAAACGTGGCTATTTCCCTTGTTCCACTCTATATATATAGAGAAAAGCCGCTCTGTGGTACTCCTGGTGGACAGCAAGCCTGTCCATGAGCCAGAAGTGTAACCCTGTGGCCAGGAGGGCCAGTGGAATCCTGGAGCACCTTAGGAAGAGCCCAGCCAGCAGGATGAGGGAGACAATTCTGCCCCTCTTCTCAGCCCTAGTTCAGCCACATCTGGAGTGCTGTGTCCAGTTCTGGGATCCTCAGGACAAGAGAGACAGGAAACTACTAGAGAGGTCCAGTTTTGCGCACAGGCACCAAAGATGATTAGGGGACTGATTCGGCTACAAAGATGATTTGGGGACGGAAGCATCTCTCTTACACAGAAAGGCTGAGGGAGCTGGGCCTGTTCAGCCTCAAGAAGAGATGACTGAGAGGGGACCTCATCAATGCACAGGTATCTTAAGGGTGGGTGTCAAGAGAATTGCACCAGATTGTCTTCAGTGGTGCCCAGTGACAGGAAAAAGGGCAGTGGGCACAAATTGAAGCACAGAAAATTCCATATGAATATGAGGAAAACCTTTTTAACTCTGCAGGTGACAGAACACTGGCACCAATTGCCCAGAGAGTTTGTGGACTCTCCCTTTCTGGAGATATTCAAAACTCCGATAATGTACAGATGTCCCTTCCAAATTCCAACATTCTACAATTCTGTGACAGAGACACACATCAGAGAGAGAGAGAGAAGGAAAGAGAATTAGGTGCCTGTATGCAAAACGAGGAAGGTAGGAATACATGATAACGGAAGCATTCCAAAGAGAGTGCTTCATCGTATTTATGTATCAGATGCAGTAAATTATATTCTACTACCCAACTTAAAATTCTCTGTTGGTCACAATGGGTTAGTTTCTTCTTCTCTATGTTTATATGAGAAAAACACTCCATTTTCAAAGTTGCCAAAGCACAAAAACTAGTTGAAAAGTAGTTGAAAACATAAAGATTTTGTCTTATAAAAAAGGGCAGTTTTGGTTACTACCACTACAGGTGGAAAGCAAAACTGTAAGTATACTTGTGATGAATGCTATACAGAAATTCAAGCTGTACCAGATATACGTGTTAAACTTTAGAATGTGTTTGGTATGCAGTATTGTTCCTGTTCCAAGAGATTAGTTTCATAGTTACCTTTCCCCTCAAGAGGTTAATTTCTCTTTTTTTTATTATTTGTCTTTTGATTTGAATTTACTTTCAGGGGAAAATAAACATGGTTTTCTCTTCAAAATATTTGCCATCAGCTTTAAGATAGTAATTTACTGTAAGCATTTCTTTTCTATATTTTTTTTGTCCAGTGAAAGCAATTTTGATGGGAAAAAAAGTTAGTATCTCTAATTATACAAAGAAAATGTAAATGTAACATAAGGTACCTATTTCTTTGTGAAATGTTGCAACTGTTAGTATTTTGAACACTTCATACTGTTGTAAGAAGCAGATATTGAGAAATTTTTTGTCATTCTTTAGTCTATCTGAAAATTTACTTGTATCAGCAAGTGCACAGTCTGTTCCATGAGTCCCTTCCATTACATCTGAACTTTA
Organism: Pithys albifrons albifrons; assembly: GCF_047495875.1. Lineage (NCBI taxonomy): Eukaryota > Metazoa > Chordata > Aves > Passeriformes > Thamnophilidae > Pithys > Pithys albifrons. The sequence goes on along the minus strand of NC_092497.1, from coordinate 67,278,299 downwards.
TTTTCTTGTTTTAGCAACAATCAAAAATAGTTATTGCCTAAAAAGTATTCCAGACATAGATGCTAGCTAGTTTTCATTGTGAATGTGTTTTAAGTAGACAGCAGTAACTCTGTACTGCATACATCATGGTTTTGTTACCCATATGACAAGGAGCTGTGTTTCCATTAGGCAACTCCTGTTTTGTGGCTGCCACTAGTGCAACTAGTGCAACTAGTTGAGTAACTGCTTATGCAGTCTGTGCTCTGCATATGAGAAGGACCTTGTGGTGTCAGGGAAACCTTATTCTTAGAGAAGGACCAGATTTATGCTACAGGATGTGAAGAGAGGATAGTGTCACCTTTCTTGTATAAATGAGAGGGAGAGGGTTTGGAGGTTTGGAGAGCAGTGCATGGATCTTGTGGGTCAATTGTTGCTTGCACAGCAGGTGCTAATTGCAGGGATGAAACTTTCACAACAGTGAGACCCGAGCTGACGATCACAGACTGCAGAGGGGAGGTGGGATACACTGGACAAAAGGTGTCAAGAGCACAATTTCCAAGAGATTGGCTGAAGTGCTGAGTTACTTTAAATTAGTGAGATGAGGGAAGGAGACTATGTCATAGGGGTCATCAGGCACAGAATCACCAGTCAGTCGAGGGACGGGAGTGTCCCATTCTGCTCTGCACTGGTGCAATCTCACCTTGAATATTGTGTGCAGTTTGGGGTACCAAAATATAAGAAAGATATTATTTGAGAGTGTGCAAAGGAGGGCAATGAAGATGGTGAAGGGCCTTGAGAGGGAGCTTTATGAAGAGCGTCTGAGGGCACTTGGTCTATTCAGCCTGAAGAAGAGGAGACCGAGAGGAGACCTCATTGGTGTTACAACTTCCTAATGAGGGGAAGATGAGGGGTAGACACTGATGTCTTCTCTGTGGTGACCAGCGACAGAACCTGAGGGAGTGGCCTGAAGTTGTGTCAAGGGCGGTTTAGTTTGGATACTAGAAAAAGGTTCATCACCTAGAAGGTGATTGGGTGCTAGAACAGGCTCCTCAGTGAAGTGATCACAGCACAAGGCTGACAGAGTTGAAGCACTGTTTGGACAATACCCTCAGGCACATGGTGTGACTTGGGGATGGTCCTATGCAAGGCCAGAAGTTGGATTCAGTGATCCTTGTGGGTCCCTTCCAACACAACGTATTCTGTGATTATGTGACCCAGAGTCAAGAGGGGAAGGTCCTGACTGGTTAAATGGAGCAGGTTGCAGGATGATGGAAGCACAGAGTGATGAAAGAGGACAGAGGGACATCTGCCTCAAATGTGTGTATAGAATGCTCTCAGCCTGGGATGCAAACAGGAGGGACTAAAATTCCACATGCAGCTACAACACTATATCAATATTACCGGACATGAAGGATCACTTGGTTGTGTAAGGCTTCTCCATGGGATTTACCAAATACAGGCTGAGAGATTGTGTTTCAGAGGTAGAGGATAGGCCACTAAATGTGATATCAAGTCAGGAGCATGCTGCAGGCCATTCATCAGGACAACAAAGTGGGCAAAGCCTTCTTGAAATAGCTGTGTCACAGGCACTTTTTCCCAAGTTAAGGAGACTGAGGGAGATATCCAACCACTGCTGGAAAGAAAATGTTGCATGCATCTTTGAAGTTCGAAAGGAAAAAATGCAGAAAATACAGGCATGGGTTGGCTTCACTTTGGTGCCACGGAAAAACATGGGATCACATTTCAGGACTCAGGAATGAAGTGATTGGAGGAAGTCAATTCACCTGATATTTCACCTGATTACCCCCCGTGATAAAAAACTAGATCTGTGGACACAGGTGACATTTATCTTGAATATAGCAAGGCTTATAACACTATCTCATGAAATGCTCCTTGTATGCAAGAATTTTGGTTTGAATACTTTGGCAAAATGCCAAGTATAACCAAAGTGACAAAGGCTTACTTCCCACCCACCCAGTGCTGAGAAAAGGGAGGAAAAAACTGGACATTTAAGCTTGAAACAGAAACTGGCATATATATTTACACAAAAAAGGGAAAATTAAAAGTAGACTACAATATAACACACACCCATACAAGTTACAATATAACAAATAATTCCTTCACTTCACCCAACAGAAAACCGAACCCCTCCGAACACAAATTTCACTATTCTGGGTATAAAATCACCCCACGAACCCTTCCCAAGAAACACTTAGCAAGTAAAAGGGAGAGAATAACAATAAAGTGTTTACTTCCCTGAACTAAAACAAAATGCAATGCAGCAGTGGCAGCAGCAAGGCCCAACACGGCAGAACAGCAGCAGCAGATCCTGTCTCTACTTCCGCCATGATGGAAACTGAGCTAAGTAACTCCCTACACTGTATATTTGAGATGACATCAGAATATGGTATGGAATACCATTGTCCAGTAGAAGTTAATGTCAGCTGGCCTGGCCCAGCTTGAGTCAGCTGATAATCCAGGCCTGCTCTAAAATCTAAAGCTTCAATTTAGGCCTACACCTACTTAAACCCAGGACAGCAAGTTAAATCAGAGGTGGGATGTGAAGACTACTAGTAAATAACCAGTTGGATGATAGGGCTTACAAGGCCATGTTTAACTGCATTGTAGTCTACCTGGAGGCTGGCAACAAGTGTTGTAGCTCAGGGTCTACCCTGAGACTTTCTCACTGAGCTGGAGGAAAGAACAGAAAGCACTGTCTTTAGTTCTGCTGATGAAAGCAAGGGGAAAAACATGCTAGAAGGCCTGGTGGTCTTCAGTGGACCTGAGGTCCACAGCTGCAAGGATGGGGCCACAAATGACCCTCTGAAGTTCAGCTAAGACAGCACTAAACCCAGCACTTGCAATGTCACACCTGGATAAGGTGTCCAGTTCTGAGCCTAGATAAATTGAAATAAAATAAGCAGAAACAACGAAGAAGGGGCTAAGACCCTTTCCCTGTGCGGAAAAGCTGCAGTGCTAGGATGGGTTCTGCTGGGAGAAGGGAAGGCTTTGAGTGCATCCCTCAGCATCCCCAATGCCAACAGGAGGAATGGAGGAGGTTCAGGAATGTCCTTCACAGTGGTGCATATTGGGAGGGCAATAGGCAGTAGCACAAGCTAAAACATGAGAGGATAAGGCTGGAGGGAGATAAGCAAGCCTTTTACCTATGAGGACACCCCAGCCATGGAGCCAAGGCCCAGAGAGTTTGGGCCATTATTTACTTGAGAGATTTCATGCCTTGACTAAGTGAAGCCCTGAACAGCCTAATCAGATCTCACATCTCAGCATGCTCATGGTGAGGCAGAGACTGAGGCTGAAGAGCTTCCCAGGTGCCCATCAGTCCTGAATTAGCCCATGAATATTTGAGAACAAACTTAATGGTAATGTATGAAAACTGCAGTTTATTTGAAGTATTGGGCACACTCTACAAAACTGAAAATTAGTCTTCAGGAAAACTGATTAGAGCAGAAAATTTAGCATAGAATTAGAAAAGCACACCAGTTTGAAAATATGAAGAAGGTGCACCATGAGAGAAAAAACCTGTAGATTACATAAAATATACTTTTTGGTAAAATCCTCCATGAAAAACCAAAAATCAAAATAACTTTCAATCTTTTAAAATATCTTTAATTTCATAGGATGATACACACTTTAAAAGTCCAGAAGCTTTGTTGATCATAGAATCATCAAAAAATTATATACTCAGTGGATTAACTCCAGTTGGCACCTAAACTCACACAGCCACTCCCTCAGTCACCCACACTGGGATAGGGAGGACATTTGAAAGGGTTAAACATAGACTGGGGTAAAGTCAGTTTAATAAGTAAAGAAAAAGCTGCATGAACAAGCAAAGCAAATTAAGGAATTTCTTCACTACTTTCAACCAGACCCAACCAATGGGAATATTGAACCCAGGTTCTTGGCAATGTGGCAGAACCTATGCCAACCACGTTTTATAAACATGATCTGAAAGAATGGGGAAGGAAAAGAACATCTATTAGAAAAACATTTGGAAGCTCTCACCCTGAGTGATGAATTGCAATACTTTTAGTAGAGAAAAATCTCTTCCACTGACAGTGATACTGAAACAAAGCTAGTCCAAAATTAATCTTTAATGTGTAACTCCTACATGAAGTTCCCCTCACAATAATTTTAATGGAAATTAGGAATTCCAGGAACATCAAGTTTAGGGCTTTTTTGGGTCACCAGGTGTTCCTCATTTTCCTGCATGCATGTGTTGGAGTGTACCTGTGTTCTTGTTTTGATTTGATGAGCTTTGAGAAAATGACACCTCATTAAAAATAAGAAATATATCATTCCTCAGTAGTATGACAACTTCTCTGTTACTTCACAGCTCTTCCTCTGAGCTCTATATGCTGATTGCTATTCCAAAATGACTATTAACAAGGGAAAGAAATAAGTATTTTGGGATTTGAGCTACCAGCCTTTCGGTTTGAACTTAAATCTGTTGGCAAGGCAACTGGAGGAAAGTTGGAAATTATTTTTTTAAAGGAAACAACAATCATAAATGGTGGAATATATTTTGATCACATTCATTTCTTTGTGGCATTTATCAGCATGTTGAACCTGCAAAAGAAATATCTGCTATATTAGCCTTCCCTGTGCTGCAAAACTGCAAAATTATACAACCCAGATGTCCCCATAATTTTTTTTCAGCCTTTTCAGCTGTGAGAAGCAGTTTCCCTTACTCCTTGGGCTGGAGGTCTGTCAACATCATTTCACAGCCTACAGATCAGAAACCTTAAGAGATGGCAAAATTTAGAATGTAAACCAATTGCGTCATGAGGTTGAAATTACATTTAAAAAGGGGAGCATCTTCTCCTCATTGTGTTGCACAGTTTTTTCCAAGGGTGTTTTATACCTTGTAAAATCACTTTCATCTCTTAATTATTCATTTCACTATCAGCTGGTATGTCACCAATATGCTGATGGTTTACTCTAAACACATTATCTCAGTGTCCACCTGAAAAAAAAAAAAAAGGAAGAAAAGAAAAAAAAGAAAAAAGCTGCTAATTAGACAGGAAGAAGTAATAATTTTTGAGCTAAGAAGCTGAAGCTTTGTTCTGATATTTTACAATTTCTTACATCTTCATATGTTTTGAGAGGTAACTCTTTCTTTCATCCCTATTTTCAGTTTCATTCTTATAATCTCTTATTCCATTCCTATTTCTGCTCAAGATACAAAATGCAGATGGTTAGACTAAATGTGCCACTTCTTAGAAAAATAGGAAAGAATAGAAAAATAGGAAAGAATATTTAGAAAACAGGAAAGAATATTTTGCTCTTTGTTCCGGCATATATCAACCCAAAGGCTAATAATTTCCACATCCCTGAAGAAAATGGCTTTTTTATGAGGTTGAAAATAGAGAAATTATGTAAAGATTGTTGTAAACTCATGGACAACCTTGCGATTAAAATAACATTGAATTACATGCAGAAGCTAAAGGGGGATAAATGCAGGCCACAGGTCATATTCTGGAAAGTAAATCTGATAATGGAAATTACTTATATGGATATTTTGAGACTATCTCATTTTGACCACTATCAAGTAAAAAAGACTGAAGAATAGTAAGTATTAGCACCAGTAATACATCAAAGCAGCCAGAGGTAGGCAGAAAAACCCCTAAACCAACCCAAACCCCCCAAATCCCACAAAATAGTCTTTCTTTACAAAGAAGTACTACCAACTGTATTGAAAGCTTGACTTCTTGCTTAGAGCTTCTTTTAATATTTCTGCCATTGTTATGACTGTCTAACTTTTCTAATCAATGTAAACTAAAGGGATCTTCTTTAGTAGGAGCAACATAAGAATATTTGGAAATATGACAAATAAGCTTCACTAACATTATTAATAAAAATTAAGGATTTTCTTCATTTAATTTCCCTGATCAGTTAAGTCAGAGGTATAAATTACATGTATCTACCTTCATGTTTCATTAAGTTTAAATTGTGGAACAGCATGCCAGTCTGCCTTGTATTCTGTGGATAAGGGAAGATCATTAAATATTTTATGCTTAATTTTTTCCTGTTGTTTGTCATGATCTCCCACAATACCCTTATAGTCACATTAGTGACATACACATTAGAAGGGGAAATAAGAGTAGTTGGAAAATTAACTGGAGAGCGAGATAAAAATCATTGTGATGAACCCAACTGTAAACCAGTTAGTAAGAGTTGTATCTTAGAGTTTGATTCTAAGAGCAAATATTGTTTAACATATTCATCGGCTACACATAGCATAGAATTATGGTGGACTTTCAGCAAAGTCAAGGTGGCAGACTGCAGATTGCAGGGAGCAGTCAATGCTTGGAACTATTCTTTCATTCAACTAATTAGAAACACAGGAAATGCTGGAGAAGTAAGGAGACAGGAACTTCATAACTCTCATCAAAGCTGATCACAAAACCTGAACTCTGGGCTGGACAAAAACTTGTAGTAGAACAAGTTGCAGACAAATATTTATAAGAAGTTCTGTTCAAAGGTCTAAGGGCCCTGTAGGGCACCAGGCTGACCATGATGCAGTAGTGACCCTTAGCAGAAAGAAAGCCACTGCATCCTAGACAGCACAAGCAAGTACACAGTCAGCAGGTCTGGGGAAGGATCCTGGCCCACTATCTAGGACCTGTGAAATGCAGCTGAGTGCTGCCTTTAGACTTAGGCTCCCATGTACAGGGCAGAAATTGATGTACTAAGGCAAGTTTTAGGGAAGCCATGAGGTGGCTGGAAGCTGTAGCATAGGGTGTCTGATGAGAGGCTATGGAAGCTGCTGAGAGAACATGGGTCCCTTTTGGACCCTTTGAAATTATTAGATATACCTGGATATACCTAAGGCCAAGTTTTTCTCAGAGGTGAACAATAGAAGGATGAGAAGAAAGGAACATAATTTAATCTTTTTCACCTTAAAGATGGTCAAACATTGTCTCAAATATTGTTTTGAGATATTTTAAAACTTACTTGGGAGGCTTTGAAGAGCTACATTCACTGTACCTGCTTTAAGCATCTTGTTGGACTAGATGACCTCTAGGCATTAATTTCCTTCTATGTATATGTACTGGTTATAGCTGAGATGGAGTTAATTTTCTTCATAGTTGTTCATATGGGTAGAGACCTACTGACAAACTAAAGGGAAAGAAGCAAATGCACAGGCAGTGAAGCTAGGACAGCTGAATTTGGAAGACTAAAGAGATGAAAATTCAGCTGTGTAGGACTGGTTTGAGGATGGCTAAGGCAAATTGGGACTGACCATGACATGGGACCCAAAGAATAATGGAAGGGCTTCTATAGATAAGTTAACCAGAAAAGGAAGATAAAAGGTATACCTGCCCTGATAAACAAGATTGGTAAACTGGTAACAATGGATGAGAAGACTGAGGTACTCAAGGTATTTTTTGTCTCTGTCTTCAATGGCAAACTCTCTTCCCACAGTTGTTGAGTGGATGGACAACAGAAAGAGTACTGGTGTAGCAAAGTGCTTCCCAATTGAGTAAAGATCAGGTACATGACTACTTGGAGAACCTGAAAGTACCTAAGTCATAGGACCTGAGAAGATGCACCCTGGAGTCCTGAGGGAATCTGCTGTGTGGTTGCCAAGCCAATCTCCATAATATTTGAAACATCATGGTAGTTAGGTGAAGTTCCAACTTGCTGGAAAGAGGGAAACATACCGATCTTTAAAAAGGTTAGAAAAGACGACCTTGGCTACTACTTAACTGCCAGTCTTACTCTGTGCATGGAACAGATCCTCCTAGAAGCTGTGCTAAGGCACATGGAGGATAGAGAAGTGATTCAAGATGGCTAGTATGAACTCACAAAGGGCAGGTTCTACCTCATCAACCTTGCAGCATTTTGACAATGCTCTTTCTGTTGTAGCACATAAGATCTTCTTTGTTCCAGGTGCATTCTGGCTTATGCTAAACTTGGTGTTCACCAAAGTCCCCATGTCATTCTTCACAGAGCTACTTCCCAGCCCATCAGTCTGCACCCTGTACTGTTGCTTGGAGTTATTGTTCCACAGGGACAAGATTGGGCACTTACCTTAGCTAAACTTTAAAGGTTACTCGAGGCCTGTCCAGGACAGAGTGAAAGGGTTCCTCCTCCCCCCAACTAGCCAAGAGAAAAAGAAGAGGGAGAGGGAAGAAAAACCCTCAAACCAGGTTTATGCTGAAATGAACTACATGTATTTATGCAGAAAAGAGAATATGAAGAGGAAACTACAATATAACACACACTTACATGAGTTACATATATATAACAAGGACAAACTTCCCACTCCCCAATTAATACAAAGCAAAGTCTATTACACTGGATCTGTAAGTACTCTAAGAGACACATAGCAAGAAACAGAAAGAGTAACAACAAAAATGTTTCTACTTCCCTGAATGCAAACTAAATGCAAGCAGAGGCAGCAGGGGCGGGAGCAAGGCCTGCTCCAAGACAAAAGCTGGATCACGTCCGGCTTGTACCTCGGCCATAGCAGGACAGACCAAGCCACTCCCACACACTGGATTTTACACCCTTTGAGATGATGTAGTATGGTATGGAATACAATATTATCGGCTAGAAGAAGTCAGCTGACAATTTCAGGCCTGGTTCGAACTTTAAAGCCTAACTTCTTGGCCTATTTGGTTAAACCCATAACACTTATCAGCCGTGCCTTCCCTTTTGGTATCCTCTGCAAACTTGATGAAAGTAAAATCTGTCCCATAAAACAGGTTATTAATGAAGAGGTCAAACATTCCTGTTTTTAGTAAAAGTAGTTATTATCTCAAAACAAAAGGAGTAGAAGTTTGTTTGAGAAGGGTATTTTCAGATTACTGTTTTTATTATGTGTTTTATGTAAGATAATAACATTGATGTTAGAGTGGACACATAAGACAATAATGTTACTGAAAATTCAAGATGGTTTATTATCCAACAATGTGCAGGCAAAAATTCTACCTTACCTCAAACTGCATTATTCTGTTCTGATGGTTAATAGCTTAATAAATATATTAGTTATTCAGTATGAAAAATCTGTAAATTAATATAGTCCTGAAAGAGACACTCAAATATAAATATATTTTTTCATAAAAGTGGTGGTCTCAATGGCAAAATATGAAAAATTAGACTTAGATGGTAAGTACTGTATTCTAAGACTCAAATAGAAAACAAAGAGACCAAGCAATTATATTCCACTAGCAGCATCTTTTAAGGTTGTAGAAATTGCTATCATATAACATAAGCAAGAACACTTTGTAAAGCTAAGCACAGAATAAAGCATGAAATACTTAAAAACCTGGAAAATGGTAGGTAAACTTTGCCCTCCTTCCTAAGCTGAAAACCATTAAATTGGTTCTTTTAAGTGTTAAATGTACAAACATTAATTTTTTTCTCTCTCCATATTTCTGGGGTGACAAAAAATCAAAATTGTCTAAAATCACAAATACTTGTTCTAGGAGTCTTTCCAAGCAAGAAGACAGCAGAAGTGCTCTGAATCTTACAAGCGGATTTTTGATTGGCTGTTTGTTGGTTTTTTTCCATTTGAATTTTCCTCGCAGTCACACTTTCCACCTTTAATTTTTCATCATAAGCCACCCTATGACGTTCATGTGTTCTCAATGTGCAAAAGCAGCCTTGTAATATAGAGAAATTAAATGGATTTATAGTAAAAATCGTGTTGATAGCATATTGATGTTTTAACTATTGCTGAACAGGGTTTATATACCAACAAGGCACACTCTGTTTCGCACTCTGCCTCTGTAGAAGATAGCAGGGGGCACAACAAGGACATCTGACTCCAGCTAACCAAAGGTGTATGCCATATCATATGATATTGTGCTCAGCAGTAAGAACTGGGGTAAAGAAGCAGGAGGAGAAACATTTCACTTATGGCGTTTGTCTTCACAAGTAACAATTACATGTAATGAAACTCTGCTTTCCTGGAAGTTGTTAAATATCTGCCTGTCAGTGGAAGTTTTAGAATCAGAGGATCTTTGAATGGGTTGGGTTGGAAAAAACCTGAAAGATTATCTAGTTCCAACCTCGCTGCCATAGGCAAGAAAACCTGTAACTAGACCAGGTTGCTCAGTTCCACATCCAGCCTGGTCTTGAACACTTTCAGGGATAGAGCATCCACAACTGCTCTGGGAAAACTGTTTCAGTGCCTCACCATACTCCACCAGTGAAGAACTCTTTGCCACCAGTGAAGAGTTTCTTCCTCATATCTAATCTAAACCCACACTCCTTTAGATTGTAGCCATTCTCCCTTGTCCAGTCACTACAAGCCCTTGCAAAAAGCCCCTCTTCATCTTTCTTATAGGCTCCCTTCAAGTACTGAAACACTGCAATTAGATCATCCCAGAGCCTTCTTTCCTTCAAGCCTAACAATTCCAACTTTCTCAACCTTACCTCATAGGAGAGATGCTCCATCCCTCTAATCAGCTTCGTGACCCTCCTCTGGATTTGCTCCAGCAGATTGATGTCCTGTCTGTGTTGGGGACCCCAGTGTTCTAGAAGGGGTCTCACCAGAGCAGAGTAGAGGGGCAGAATCACCCCCCTTAAATTGCTGGCCACACAGTTTTTAATGTAGTCCGAGATACTATTGTCCCTCTGGGCTGAAAGTCCACTTTGCTGGGTCACTTTTAGCTTCTCAGCAACCAGCATCCTTAAGTCCTTCTCCACAAGGCTGCTCTCTATCTGTTTATCCCTCAGCCTGTATTGATGTCAGGGATTTCCCCAACCCAGGTGCAGCACCTTGTACTTGGCCTTGTTAAACCTTGTGAGATTTCCATGGGCCCACCTCTTGTAGTTGTCCAGGTCTTTCTGGACATCCCTTCTTTCAGGTGTGGCAACTGCACCACTCAACTTGGTGTCATCTGTAACCTTGTTGAGATAAACTCGATGCCTTCATCTATGTCATTAATGCAAATATTTACTAACACTGGTTGCAATATGGACCCTTGAGGGACATCACTTGTCACTGATGTCAGTGGGGACTCTGAGCCATTGACCTCTCCCCTCTGGATGTGACTGTCCAAGCAGTTCCTTATTCATTGAACAGTCCATCTCTTGAATCCATCTCTCTCCAGTCTAGAGAGAAGTGTTGTGGGGAACCATGTCAAAGGCTTTACAGAAATCCAGATAAAATACTTTCTATTTCCTCCAACTCAAGGAAGGGGCATTTTCCTCTCCTCTCAGGCCTGGTGGGAAGCATCTAAGTGCTTTGTCCAGTGCTGGTCTCCCAAGTACAAGAGACACATGGACATACTGGAGACAGTCCACTGAAGGAACACAAAGATAGTTAATGTACTGAAGTATGATGTAAGAGGAGAGGCTGAGAGAGCTTGGGGAGTTTAGCCTAGAGAAGTCAAGACTTGGGAGAATCTCATCACACATTGATGAAGGACTGAGTAAAGAAGAGCAAAACAAACTCTTCTAAATGGTAAGCTGAAATACCCTATTCAAACAGACTTCGACTCTTTTTCTTTTGAAGTATTCAATGACTTTGCCAAAAAATTAAGAAAGTGAGAAGGGAGAACAAATATTGGACATTTTCTTCACAAGACAATAAGCAATTGATGATTGAATCATGAGACGACATGCAAGAGGAAAACAAGTGAGGCATAAATGAAACTAAGAATCTTACCAGAACTCTGGACACCAAATTGCAGAACAGGTTAGGTTCTGTAAGACCAGATGTGCAACAGTGGGCACTGAGTGCCAGTCTAATGTCTGCATCACAGCAAAAGATGAAAAATGTAAATTAGAAAATTCCAGCAACAACGTCAAGAAGCATGAAGTACTTTTGAAGCATGGTTATCAACCATGAAGTGAGAAGCTCAGCTTTCTCTTTCACATAGACTAGGGAACTTTAGTTCAAGTTGGGGGGGGCCCATGATGATCCAGTCCAACTACCTGACAAGTTCAGGGCTGACTAAAAGTTAAAGCATATTACTAAGAACATTTTCCAAGAGCCTCTTAAATATTGACAGGCTACAGGCTTAGGGCATAGGCCACTGCTGTCAGAAGCCTGTTCCGGTATTTGACTACCTTTTTGGTAAAGAAATGCTTCCTATTGTCCAGCCTAAACCTACCCTAACACAACTTTGAACCATTCTCATGCATCCTGCCACTGGACCTCACAGAGAAGAGAGGAGAGCTGTTCCCTCCAACCTTCTTTTCTCTAAACTTGTGAAATCCAAAGGCCATAGCCACTCCTCATAAGACATTCATAGAATGAGTTTGGTTGGTGCTGTAGTTTGCAATGTTAATAAAAAATTCTCTCCCTCCCACTACAGAATTCAAAGACTGAATGCCCAACTCCCCATTCCATTAGTTAACAAAAGAAGGGGCCAACTGCTCTAACCCAAAACCCTTAGGTGAAACTGAGTTTGCGTCTGTTCCTTATCTGGTGCAACAATGTTTGCAGACAGCAGACAGTCGCAGCTGGCGGTGAGGTGGTGCAGTTCCCTCCAGTATCTGGTGCAACAATATTTGCAGACAGCAGGGGACGCCACTGCGCCTCCCCTGGCAGTGAGAGTTCAGTTCTCCAGTATCTGGTGCCAGACACCAGGGGTTCGCCTCTGCGTCTCAGTGGGCAGTGAAGTAACTCAGCGAGGCTCACCCACAAATAGAAGTCTCTCCTTCTCTCTCTGACTGCCACCACAGCAGGGGTGGGCAGGCTGTGACAACGCAGGTGGAGGCAAAGTTGGAGCAGCAGCTGGACCCACGATGCCGAACCAGAAGGACGGCAAGGGCAAGAACAAACGCACCAACAGCAGCGACAATGAGTAGGAGAAACGTCCTCCCTCCGGCTAGAGGCACACCGCAACCCCACTCAACGAGAGGCATGGATAGCCCCACAAAACAAAAGAACCAGGCAACCCAGTTACCCTGCCACACCTTCCCCCAGTCCACTCCCAACCAAAACCATCAAGCAGGAATTTAGAGCAGTTGGCCACTTCTTTTGTTAACTAATGACATGGGGATTTGGGCATTCAGTCTTCAAATTCTGTAGTGGAAGGGAGAGAGTTTTTAGTTAACATTCCAAACTACAGCATTGGAAGGAAGCTTAAAGAACATCTAGCTCCAACCCATTCTCCCATGTTCAGGGATATCTTCCACTAGACCAGGTTGCTCCAAGTCCCATCGAGCCTGACCTTGAACACTTCCTGGGATGGGCCATCTGCATCTTGTCTGGGCAAGCCGTACCAGTACTTCACCACTCTCACAGTAAAGAATTTCTTCCTAGTATATAATCTAATTCTACTCTTTTTTTCATTTTAAAACCACCACCACTTGTCCTATGATTACATGCCCTTTCAAAAAGTCCCTCTCTATCTTTCTTGCGAACATCATTTATGTACTGGAGGGCTCCTAAAGAGCCTTCTTTTCTCCAGGATAAACAATTTCTGTCAGCCTGTCTTCATAGGAGAAGTGCTCCTACCCTTTAATAGTCTTTGTTGACCACTTTGGACTTGTTCTAATATGTCCTTCTCATGCTGGGGGACCCAGAGCTCAATACAGTACTCTGGGTGCCCTCTTACCACATAAGAGTGAAGGCTAAGAATCATTTCACTTGACCTGATGGTCACATTTTTTCTTCCACACTTTCTCCAGATTTGTTGCCCTCATTGAGATGCATTTGTAGAATCATAGAATCCTTTGGGTTGGAAAGACCTCTATTATCCTTGCGTCCAGCTATTAAACTGGTACTTTTAAGCCTACCGCTAAAACCATGTCCCTAAGTACCACATCTACATGTCTTTTAATTATTTTCAGGAATAGTGACTCAATCACTTTCCTGGACAGCCTAGTCCAGTGCTTGACAACCCTTTCTATGAAAACTTTTTTTTTTTCTCTATTGTTTGTTACCTGGGAGAAGAGACTGAGCCCCAGTTTGCTACAACCTCCTTTCAAGTAGTTGTAGAGAGTGATAAGGTCTTGCCTGAGACTCCTTTGCTCTAGGCTGAACAACCCTAGCTCCCTCGCCTGCTCTTTGTTAAGACTGTACTTTAGACCCTTCATCAACTTTCTTGTCCTTCTTTGGGTAAATTCACACAGTAGAAGCCCAAAACTTATCACAGTTTGAAGTGCAGCATCACCAGTGCTGAGGACAAGACAATGATCGCTGCTCTAGTCCTGATGACCACACTATTTCTCATACAATCCATAATGTCATTGGCCTTTTTTGTCACCTGGGCACACTGCTGGCTTATTTTTTGGCTGCTGTCAACCAGCAGCCCAGATCCTTTTGTGCTGGGCAGCTTTCCAGCCTCTCTGTACCAAGCCCATAGTGCTGCCTGGGTTTTTGTGAGCCAAGGGCAGGACCTGGCATTTTATCATGTTGAACTTCACAGGCCTTGGCACGTTGATCCAGCCTGTCCAGATCTCTCTGAAGAGCCTTTTCGCCCTCTAGCAGATCAACGCTCCCATTCAATTTGGTGTCATCTGCAAACTGACAGAGGTGAAATTTGATCCCCTTGTCCAGGTCATCAATAAAGTTAACTAAACAGGACTGGCCCCCATACTGAGCCCTGGGGAACACAACTTGTAGGGACAACAACTGGATGTAACTCCATTGACCATCACTCCTTGGGCTTGGCCACCAACCAGTTATTTTATCCAGCAAACGGTACGTCCCAAGCTGTGAGAAGTTGGTTTCTTTCCCTAGGAGAATACTGTGCGAAATGGTGTCAAAGGCTTTACTAAGGTCTAGGTAAACAACATCCACAGTTTTCCCTCATCTATTAAAGTGGGTTACTTTGTTATAGAAGAAGATCATTTTGGTCCAGCAGGACCTCATTTCATAAACCCCTGTTGGCTGGGCCTAACCCCCTGATTATCCTGTACATACTGTATGATGACACTCAAGATGACCTGCTTCATGACTATCCCCAACACTGAAGTCAGACTGACAAGACTGTTTTTCCCCAGGTCTTTCTTGCAGCCCATAGCCATCACATGGTCTCATCAGCTGGAACCTCCTCAGTAACCTCCTCGGTTAGCCAGGTCTGTTGATAAATGACAGAAAGTTCCTTGATGAACAGTTTCACCAACTGCTGAAAGTACCATTGGACCCATTTGGACCCATAGCTTGGTGCATGTCTAAGTGGTGAAGCCATTTCCAGTCCAAGGGTGATAATTTCCTCTTGGATTGTGGAGGTTTTATTCTGTTTTAGAGCCAGCTGCTTTGTACACAGAGAACAACTCATCATACTACTAAAGACTGAGGGAGAGGCAGCATTAAATACTCAGCCTTTTTCTCATCTCTTGTCAATATGTTTCCGCCTTCATCCAAAACCAGATGAAGATTCTCCTTAACCCCCCTTTTGTTGCTAATGTGTTTACACAAACATTTTTGGTTGTCTGTGATAGTAGCCAGACTAAGTTCAAGTTGTCTTTGGCCCTTTCAGTTTTCTCACTGCATAACCTCATGACATTCTCATGCTCTTCCTGAGTTGGCTGCCCTTTCTTCTAAAGATCATAAACTGTCCCCTTTTGACCGAGTTACAGTAAAAGTTCTCTATTATGCCAGGTTAATCTTCTTTCCTAACAACTCCTCTTTCGGTACATGGGAATGGCCCTCTCCTGCACCTTTAGGAATTCCTTGTTGAGAAATGCCTGGTCTATCTGATCTTTGCCCTGCAGGGCTACCTCCACAGACTTTTCTGGATGGTTAAGCAATATTTTTTTTTTTCTAAATGGGTTTTTCACATGGAATGATAGCTGGCCATCAGCAATGAAAATGATTCTGTAATACATCATATATAAATGTATTATGGCTTAGAAAGATGCATTTCAAGAGCTATTAAATACCCATTTTGGTCTGATTTTTTTAATCTCCCAAAATTCAGCTCTTTGACCTCATTATTTTTGAGACTTTTAAATAGGGGAGGAAGGTTATAAGGAAAAAATTATATCAGTTTAAGAATACCTTCTTTTACAACAGCATGTTTTTAAAGTTATTTAAATTATCCTGATTGTGTACATATTTCTTGTGAAAAATAAATTCTCTTAAAAAAATATGGCAACCAATAAAGTAGATAATCTATAGGTCATCTCTAATCTTTCATAGCAGCGTATTTGAATAAAAATAGGGTTGCTCTCAGCTCTGTATGAATAAAGGCAGTATAAATGACCTTTCTGGGTTTTTTTGCCAAGCAAATGTGGCAGATTACCACTATAGCTGTGTCTGCACAACACCTGCAAACGTCTCTTCACTGTTGTCAATGTCTGAAAGAGAGGGGTAGGGCTTATCATTAGTGCACATGCAAAATTAAAATGAGTCTGATTTCTCAGTGATATGACTGTTTGTAACTTCTTCCTCTTGTCTACCAAGCCCTCAGATTTTTCCAATGAAACTTCTTTAGGAATACTTAAGACATGTATGTTAATTGAACTGGAAGCTTTCATGAATTAGTTTTGTTTAATTAAGGACTATTTTCTGAATGTCAGGAACATGAATATTATGCCAATATGTTGAAGTATTGTTTCAAGTATCTGTATTACAAAATTTAGAGTCTGGCCTATATTTTTCATCTATTGAAACAGCACAGTTAATATCTTTTTATAGCATGAATGGCTCCTTGGAGGAACATCTTGTATATATTTTATTGTGTAAAAAAATGTTTCAAGCTTACCTATAACCAGTGAAATACTTATTAATTGAAATGCTGTTAGTCACAATGTCTTAAGAAAGGAGAAGACATTAGAAAACATTGAAAACAATGAATAAATCTTTTTTTGCATCATAGTCTTCCCAGCAAGGTCTATTTAGAAATTTCAACCATGTATGCCTTATCAAATGTAAAGGATAACATACATGAATAATAATAAGCATTGAAATTGCAGCACAAAAATGCTTTGCCATGGTACTAAAAATACAAAGACTTTTCAGTCATTAATTGCTAATACACATTTATGTCATGTTGTTCGATATTTATGCAAACACTTTGTGAAGATAAATTTAGGTACTAGATGAGTGGAAGCAAATTCATTCTCTAAGAAGTTAGATCCTATGATATTTAACAGGCACTTCATACTAAATTGCTCTGGTCTCTTATTTGTCACTGTATCATCTGAAAGAATTGGAAATCTATCATACACCATGCATTTTTCCATTTCAAGAAAAATGTGCCAAAAGTCACTAGTGATATATGGGATGACTGTGAAGGGGTGAAAAGAGCAGCCATTTCTTTGCATTAACTAAAACCTTTGACTTCCTTCAAACAAAAAACCCCCCACACTTTTTTATAATGCACCTCTTTTATATAAAGAGAGTGTATAGAAGACATTTGAAGAAATATGAGGAATCCTGAAGTAATGCATTAAAAATTAGTAGTACTCTGATAGAATACTGTATGGAAGACAGAAGCAGGTAGAGTAATTGTTGACCATAATTTTAAAATTTCATAGCAGAATTCTTAGTGCCACATCCACAGCTCTCAGCTCCACTGCCTTTTCATAATTGTGTTTGGGTGTGTCACATGAAAGGTGAGAGTTCAGATCTTTGCCTGTTGATAGGCCCAGGAAAGCTGAGACCCTGATGTATATGTAAGTATCTCTTATCTCTTTCACAGAATCATAGAATCATAGAATTGATTGGATTGGAAAAGACCTCCGAGATCATCAAGTCCAACCCTTGGTCCAACTCTAGTCCATTTACTAGATCATGGCACTCAGTGCCACATCCAATCTCAGTTTAAAAATCTCCAGGGATGGTGAATCCACCACCTCTCTGGGCAGCCCATTCCAATACCTGATTACTCTGGAAAGAATTTTTTTCTGATCTCCAACTTAAATTTCCCCCTGGCAGAGCTTAAGCCTGTGCCCCCTTGTCCTATTGCTGAGTGCCTGGGAGAAGAGAGCAACGCCCATCTAGCTAGAACTTCCCTTCAGGTAGTTCTAGACAGTGATGAGGTCACCTCTGAGCCTCCTTTTCTCCAGGCTAAACAACCCCAGCTCCCTCAGTCTCTCCCCATAGGGCTTGTGCTCCAGTCCCTTCGTCAGCCTTGTTGCTCTTCTCTGGACCCGCTCCAGCACCTCAATATCCTTTCTGAACTGAAGTGAGACTGTGGTGGTCTCAGGCCTTGCAATCATATAATTGTTTATGTTTGTGCATTTAGCAGAGATAATTGGAGAATCAGGGAGTCATAGAATGGGTTGGGTTGGAAGGTACCTTAAAAATTGTCTAGTACCAACCCCTCTGTCATGGGCAGGAAAAACTTTAACTAGACCAGGTTGCTTAGAGCCCCATCCAGCCTGGCCTTGAACACTTCCAGGGATAGGGCATCCACAACTACCCTCAGCAACTTGCTCCAGTGCCTCACCACCCTTACAGTGAGGAATTTCTTACTGATATTTAATTTAAACCCACCCTCTTTCATTTTGTATCCATACTGCCTTGTCCTGACACTAAGACCCTTGTAAAAAGTCTCCACATTTTTCTTGCAGGCTCCCTTCAGGTACTGGAACACTGCAATTAGGTTATTCAAGAGCATTCTCTTCCCCAAATTGAACAATTCCAACTTTCTCAGCCTTACCTCATAGGAGAGTTGTTCCATCTCTCTGATCATCTTGGTGGCTTGGTCTGGATTTGCTTCAACAGTTTGATGTCCTTCCTGTGCTGGTGACTCCAGACCTTCATGCAGTACTTGAGGTGGGATCTCAGTAGAGCAGAATCACCTCCCTTGACCTGCTGGCCACACTGCTCTTGATGCAGCCCAAGATACTATTGTCTTTCTGGGCTGCATGTGCACATTGCTGGGTCATATTTAACTTCTCAGCAACCAGCATTCTAAAGTCTTTCTTCACCAGACGGCTCTTCATCTCTTCATCCCCCAGCCTGTATTGATACCAGAGATTTCCCCAACCCAGGTGCAGCATCTTACACTTCGCCTTCTTAAACCTCGTGGACAAAGGGAGAATTACAGAAACCTTTGAGAATAAAATTAATAAAGTTGTAATGATATTTATATTACTGCTTCTGAAATATACAGACAAAAATGAAAGTTCTTTGTTCTTTAGTCTGAAGATATATTAAAAGTATTATGCCTCCATGTATCTAGTGCCTAAAATGAATTGAAAAAAAGCACAGGATATATATGCATAGCACTATGAAGCATATAATTCTTCCTGTTCTTAACAGAAGTGTTTTGCTACCATGCCTTGTATGTCTGATACTGATTCTACATATCAACACTTTTAATGGCTGAGTTTTAATTGCTGGTCTATATTTGTGTGATTCTAGTATCAGAGAAGTTTAAATTCACTGGCAGTAATTTCCTTGGAAATCTGTTTAGCTTTTCTGAGGTTCACTTCAGAATTGTTAGGTCTTAACACTAAACTTCAGCAGTTTTTCTCAAATACTTAAAAAAATACTGATGCACAGCATCTAAATGGGATAGGAGGCAAAGTCTTGGCTGGGACATCACTAGGAAGGGGAATACAGAAGACCCAAGAAAGAGTAAACTGTCATATTACATATTACAATTTCTCTTTTTAGGCACTTTGCATTTTAGCCTATATCAATTTTCAGAATTACAGTACAAATTAAGGTTTTAAAAAAAAGAAATTTAAAAACCAAAACAAGTTACTCTTGAAACTTGGAAAGTGACAGATAGAGGTACACTCAGGATGCACAAGCTCAAATGAGGTCTCACTACAGCAGCTCCACAATAAGCAGAATAGAAAAAAAGGCGTACAAAAAACATGTGAAAGACTGTGTGAAAACCTAAACATCAGGTATACAAACTATGTATTTAAATTATATAAACTAATAATTCTGTCACCAAAATCCCCTCACTTAATTAAAGACTTATCAAACTGTTAACTGCCAAATTGTTTTTTTTTAAGATTTTGAGAAAGGAACAGCCGAAATTTTCCATGGTAAGAGAATATTTGCTAGGCTAATTTAAAGGTAAACCAGAGGGAAAAATGAACCCAACTCAAGAAAGATTAACAGTCAAAGTTGCAATTTATGTAAAAGGATTACAATAAATACAATGATACAGAGAAAAAAACCCATGGGTTTAACCCAAAACAACCAGATGTACAATCAGTCACTCTGAGGCACAAACAGAATGGTGTTTATTAGCCTCTGTGCTGAGCGCTACGTGGTCCCATGAGTACTAAGTAAAAGGAAAGGAAAACCTGTTGGTGAGGATGGTGGTCACACTCTTTTTGAGAGTTGCATTTGCAGTCCTGTTGAGGTTCTGGTCCTCCTCTGGATCCAATGAGAGGTACCAGAAGTCCCCAAACCCCAAGATTATATACACTTGTTGTAGTTTGGGATTATTATGTAAATTCTCTCCCCTGCCACTTAACTGCCCAGGCCAGCGGTTAACAAAAGAAGCAGTTAACTGTGATCGCTGGGGTGGGGGCAGGTTTGTCTCTTTTGGTTTTTTTTTTGGATATTCTTCTCAGTCTTGGCTCGGCGGAACGGGGGAGTGGGGGCTCCAAGGAGGCAGGCTGCCCTGCTGGTTACTGCTGGGGTTTTCCCTGGCTGTCTTGCCGCTGCCTACTTCGGACTACTTTTTTTTCCTGCCGTGCTGCTGCCTGCCTTGGATTTGCTGCTGGTTGCTCGTACCTTTCTGCTTCTTGGACGGGGAACACAGGGGAAGAGACTGAGTCCATCTGAAAGCCCACTGCTCGTCTGTTTCGCTGGAGAGGGACTGAAACTCACTCTGCAGCCAGCTGGGCTGTGACAAGGACACTTAAGTATAACCTTTTCTCCCGGAGGAAAACCTGCTGGGTTTTGTTGTTGTTTTTTTTTTTCTCTTATGGTGTTGGGGAAGTGGGTTGCACTAGTCTGTTTACATATATATATATATATATATATATATATATATATATATATATATATATATCAGTTATCCTTCTTGTATTAAAATTCCTTTTCTTAAATTTGATAAAGAGTGGTGTGATTATTGTGGAGGAGGCCCCTCCCCTGCTTGTGGGTAAAACATTTTGGTTTTTCCCCTCAAACCGAGACAACACTGATGTTTAGGTGGAAATGCCCAGTACCACCCTCAGGATGGGGAATTCCACAACGGGTAATTTAACTCTGAGTCATGGCATATTTTTGGAATCTTTGATGGTCCAGGTCATTGCAGCTGCCTATTGTTCCAGTTCCTAATGGCCCATGAGCAGACATGATCCCTCAGGCTGGGTGTGTACATGTTAATGACTCCTGGAGGGGAGTTATCACACATTGGTGTGAAAACAAGGAAATGCTCCCCTGTTTCCCATGGTTCTCTAACACTCAGCTTGTAGCCTGAGGTGTCAGATATGCCCTGAGCAGCTGCTGCAAATCCATTATTAACAGTTCATGGAAAATAACACAGAGGGTATAGGAAACACAATTTTGGTTACACCTACACAGTGATAAACTGGTCCCGACCGCTGTAACTAGGACAAGTGATTAAAAGGAGCTGGCTATTTATCCCACTGCACATTGTGAAAATTCCTGAGGAAATTTAATAGTACATTGTAATAAATCAGAACAGCTTCATGAAAGCCCTGTCAGTGGTGCAAACCATGAAAGAACTGTTATATCTGAAGATCAGATGTATTAATTTGGTGTTTAAAATCAGCATTGGAAAGCCTACAGATATATAACTAAAATGTCCAGAAACAGTTTGCATGAAGGAATCACTGAAGAGTGAACTCAGGAAAAATATCTCACTGATGCAAAAATGAGGAATATTATGACAAAAAAAAAAAAAAACAAACAGCAAAGTAGTAGCTTTTGAAACTCAGATGAAAATAGAACAAGAAAACTACTTTCATTTTCATGTGCACAAGTGCCATTTGGGTGAAGACAAATGCGCATACTTGTGGGAAGTTATGCTGCTTGTCATCTCAAATTTATTATCTATGTCAGTCTGTATGGTCTCCTTAACCCATCTGAAAATGCTACAAGACTTCCATAGCTATGAATGTCATTGCCTGTTCATTAAGTGCTTCCCTACAAACCCCAGCGCAACAGAAATATTTAAAAGCATTCTTTAAACTGTCTCTGGGATTTTTTAGATTTCTCTGCTAATGAAAAGAACTTGGAAGGAAAAAATTATCTCTGCTTTAACAAAATATAATTGTAATTCTTGTAATGTTTATAGACAGAAATTATGTCACAAGTCTTTATATTTGAAGTGGTTTAACACAAGTTAATCCCAGCTTAAAAATGAGAAGACTGAAGGAAAAGAATTATTTGAATTAACAGCTCTCCTGTTCTGAAATCATGGCACAATATTGCCTCTCTTATGAGAATATCATGTACTAAATGAATTGACACACTGTGCTTCACCAAAGAAATAAAAGTAATTGTGTAATTAAAACCTAATTTGTTAATTTCAAAGTAGAACATACTGCTAAATCCAGACATGGTCAGATTTTAGCATCTTTATCTCCCATTGATATCTAAATATTTTACTTCACTGGAGGTATTAATTAACAAACAAACAAACACTTTTTTCATTTCCCCAGTGAAAGGAAATCCCCCATGAGTTTAGGATACATACAAATTGTAAGTAATATGAACAGATCACATAGTGAATCAGAGTCAGATTTATAATAGTATGCTCACACTAGCAACTTTCTTTCTTCAATGTAATCTCTATAGTAACTAACTATAAAGTTAATACAGAGTATATGTAAGAGGGTTGCAAGTTAAGCATCATGAACCATCTTTCCAGGCATTTTGCCTAAATGCATTATAACAACGTTTGAAATTTTCTGTGAAACAAAGGGGTATATTTAGAGAAAGAATTATAAAATGGCTTAGTCTTCTTTTTGAACCTAGGAATCATGAATTCTTTCTTTGTTTTGTGACTGGGGAATTATCTAACACTTCTTACTGATGGGGTTCCAATGGAAAATTCACTGTCTCAGATTCCGGTGAATGGTTGTTATACTGTATTGTAATGCCACTGTCTTCCTTTCTCTTTCTTGTCACCACCTCCACTCACTGACAAACATGTAAAAGTGGGAAATACTTTTCAGATATCTGTTGCTGGTTTCTAACGCAGATCAAGATTTTATTAAATCATGTATGCAAAGTATAGAGATGTTTGTTTTACTGGTTTCTGTGTGTGTTTTGACATAAAAGATTAAAGTATAGCATCTGTCAATTGTTGTCTGTATGAATACATATCAAAAAGTACATATATTATACTTTTTTCTATAAATCTATTTTTCATTATTTGATAATTCATACTTATTATATAATGCATTCTGAGACAACTGCTTGCTTTAGGATTCTCAATGTCTTGGAACATAATATCTAGGAAAAATCTTGTATCTAAATTTCAGATTTTAAAATCAAGGCTGGTAATATTTCTACAGATGCTAAAATAAGAGTGACTACTCTCCAGACACACAGAACAGCTAAAATCTTGCATAATCATTTTATGTGGAATGATGATTGGTTTTTTTAACATGTTGATAAAACTTCTGCATTTAATGCTCTTAGGTCTAAAACAATAAAAGAAAATATTCAGGTTATTCGTAAGGCTTAGTAAAGTGAAAAGTTAGTAAATTATGTGGATGACATAAAACCATTTTGGGTAGTTAGTAAATTTTAAGGGAAGCTAATAATTCATCAAGTACTCATTGTTATGTGGTGTAATGTATGCTATTTAAACGATAAGGTGATCAGATATAACATATACATAGAATCACAGAATACACTAAGTTTGAGAGACCCATCATCATCATCATCAAGACCAATACCTGGCCCTGTGCAGGACATCCCTAGAATCACACTATGTTCCTGAGACTATTGTCCAAATGCTTCTTGAACTCTGTCAATCTTGGTGCTGTGACCACTTCCCTGGGGAGCCTGTTCCAGGGACCAACCATCCTCTGACTGAAGAACCCTTTGCCTATATCTAATCTAAAACTCCCTGACACAGCTCCAAGCCACATTACATGAAGAGACTACTCTTACAAGATCATAAAAAATAATGATTACTAAATTATTGTCAAAAATAATATAGTGATGAATATACTCTTTGATGGGTAAAAAAATGGCTGTATAGTTGAGCCTAAAGTGTTGTGATGAATGGAGCTATATCCAATTGGTGACCGGTGACCAGTGATGTTCCCCAGGGCTCAGTACTGGGCCAATCCTGCTTAATACCTTCAGCAATGATCTGGATGAGGGGATCAAGTGCACCCACCATCCGCTGTCAAGTGGCACCAAGCTAGGTGGGAGTGTTGTTCTGCTGGAAGGTTGGAAGGCTCTGCAGAGGTGTCTGGACAGGCTGAATCAATGGTCTAAGGACAATGGTATGAGATTCAACAAGAAGAAGAGCTGAATCATGCACTTGGGTGACAAGAGTCTGAGATAACAGTATAAGCTTGGGGCAGAGTGCCTGGAAAGTTGCACAGTGGTAATGGATCCACCGGTCCTGATCAACAGCCAGTTGAACATGGACCAGCAGTGTGCCCAGGTGACCAAGAAAGCCAATGGTATCCTGGCCTGCATCAGGAGCAGTGTTGCAAGTCTAACCCCCTGATCATCCCTTGGTACTGGGCATTGGTGAGGCCACACCTTGAATGTAGTATTCAGCTTTGGGCCCCTCACTATATAAAAGACATTGAGGTGTTGGAATGTGTCCAGATGACAATGAAACTGGTGAAGAGTCTGGAACACCAGTCTTACGAAGCATGGCTGAGGGAGATGCAATTGTTTGGCTTTGAGACAAGGAGGCTGAGGAGAGCCTTTCTTGCTCTGTAACCTGACAGGAGGTTGTATCAAGAGTTCAGTTTCTTCTATGAAGTAATAAGCAATAGTAGAAGAAGAGGTCTCAAGTTGCATTGGAGGGAGAGAGGATGACAGGGGTTGGATATTGGAAAAAAGCTTTCATAGTAAGTGTTGTCATCATTGGAACCAGCTTCTCAGGGAAGTAATGGAGTCACCATCCCTAGAGGTATTTAAAAGACATGCAGATGTGGTTCCTAGGGACCTGGTTTAATGGTGGACATGGAAGTGTTGGGTTAACAGTTGGACTCAATGAACTTAGGGGTTTTTTTTCAAACTAAACAGTTCAATGGTGCTTTATGAGCAGTGCCTTATGTAAAGTAAACACTGAATTTTTAATTTCCCAAAGTATTGATGAAAGTATTCAACAAGAGCAAATATAAAGCTTGGCCTCTGTGATGGATAAAGCACAGAAGCAGCACAGGTCAGAGACGACTGGTCTGAAGTAGCAGAAAAGGTCTCAGGGCCCCAGGGATGCCAGGCTGGCATCAGGGAGCAGGATCCCCAGGCAACAAAGAAGCCACTGACATATTTCAGGCTGGACTACCAAGTGAGCAGCCAGCATACCTGGGGAAAGATCCTACTCTGCTGTCTGGTACCTGTGTACTGAGGTCCCAGCCTGAGGCACCTTAGCACAAGACAAGCAGTGACGTACTGGAAAGATTTCCAAGGAGTCCATCAAAGTGGTATGGGGACCCAAGAACAGGCAGTCTCATAAGAGGCTGAAGAGCTGACTCTATTCATCCTGGGAAGTAATAACATTGAGGAAGGGCTTATTGGTGTGTACAGATAGCTGGTGGAACGACATGGAGAAGGCAGAGCCAAGTTTTGCCCAATATTGCTTAATGGTAGTATATTAAAAAAAAAATCTTAGGTGTGGTTTCCCTCCATGATAAATAGCTTAGAGATGTGGAATTTTCCATCTTGAAGATGTTAGAACCCCACTAAGCATATCTGAGAAGCAGATTAGGGTTTGTTTCATCTCTCTCTAGTACTTTTGTGGCAATTCAGATGTTTGTGATACAGGTCTGGGAGCAGAAAAGCACTCTTTACTCTGAGCCATGGCCAGACATGAATTTCCTAAGCAGCATACTTACATCTGGTGAACTGCAGTTTTGTTTCTAACATTTCTCTTCCACAATTATTTTGCACACTTCACATTGAGTCCAGTGGCTGTGACCTAGCCAGACCCAGCACCAGAGTACTGGGAGAAGGACACTCAGGCTAACTGCTAGTACACTGCATCTGGTTGGGCTGCCAACATCTGTGCTTTATTGGCTCCACCTTAACAGAGAACTGAGCATCTGTGGATGTGTGTTGCTAGAGAACCACTGGTTTTGCTGTCTGTTATACTGTGTGTTAGGCAGCAGGCATAAACTGAGAATATGGCTCTGGGTCAGTGTCTGTGACTCTCTCCCCACCTAATGCCTCTTAGCTGGTGTCACAAGGGTTTCTGTCATCTGCTGGTCTCCTGCCTCAGATATGTTAAAGAAAAGTGAAGCTCCCACTAGATTTGTGAAAAAACCTTTCCTATTTCTTTTTTACCTATCAATTCAAAGACCATTTGTCCAGTCAGTTAGTGCCAGTTGTCAATCTTTCCTTCATCTCAATGGTGTTTTTAAGTAGGCTTCATCACATGACAAAAAAAGCCTAGGTCTTTGACCTTAATAAAAGGACAAAAATCCTTGTCATAAGTTACTTGAAATATATAATGGATACAAATAGTGACGAGTTTAATTTTTCACTATGAAAAATAATTATAAATGAAAGAGACATCCAAAATAAAAGAATTTTGCCCACAACAGCTTGTGGGCTTCTGAAGTCTAAGTTTGTAAAAGATTTATTTGCTCCTTGAAAGTCACAGGGATAGGTCAAGGATGAGGAAGATCCAAATTTTAGTCCTTACAAGTGGGATTTAGAGTTACATTTCATAGCAAGTAACTGTGAACTGGATACAAACTAGACATGAACCTGTTCATTCTTTATGTGTTTGAGAAAAAAATACAGAAGACTCACACTTCTCTGCTAACCACAATGATGTCATGAATTTGTTTCTTGTATGCTATTCCCACAAAATAACCAGTCTAGTTCCTACATTCCCAAATGAAAACAGATTTAGAAATAATGCAACTTGGACAACACTGTCATTTTTTAATCTACAAACTACAAATCATTTGCTCTCACACAGAGCAATCTCCAAGTGCCTGTCGACAGCAACTCCATGAACAAATTTTTTAGTTTCTAGCTGTTCTAATGAACGTCTGATAAAATACTTTCAGTTTTCTAGACTATTCTATGCTCATCATTAAATGAACAAAGTGATATGTTACACATTGCATCATATACAGTGATGTCCAACCTGTTACTATTGTTTATTCACAGGCACAGAACACGTCCCTATTTTATGGTATAGTCCACCATTACATATCTTCCTTCATTAAAAGAGACAAGACATTGCTAAGAGCACTCTATTAAGTTTGAGGTCAAAATGGAAAAGCACTTTAGGAGCGCACTTTTTTTATCTGAATGAGATTTCTTAACTGCAACATTTCATAGTTATTCAAATGTAGCTTATCAAAAACAATAAAACAGCAAACATACAAAATAAAACTTCAGATATACAGCAAAATGTTTTATAGAATATTTGTGTGCTTTTTCAGTATTTATAATTCTTCATTAAAATTCTAATCTGAGACACTTTTATAAATAATATATTTCGGCTTGAGACTTTTCTCTGTTAATTGCAACAAAGCAAGCTGTGACAAGAGAACAGACCTGCCTGTTTATTAGCTTTGAGTTATTTATTTTCTTAGACACTTACATACTTGAAGTGAACCTTAGCCTTTGACATACATATTTGGAAAGTAATATTGTATAAGGTAAATAATTAAACTTTTTGTATTAGAAGTGCATGTTTGTTTTCCAGTGGGAGCTCTGAAGCACTGGTTTAACTGGAGGCTGCATCAAGAAAAAAAATCAAGTTGACAGTTGTGAATAATGGGTAGCAGGTACCATTATACAACTTGGCTCTGAGCCCTTTCACTTTTCCTTCTAATTGTTGTATTTCATTCGTCTACATTTATCTACAAATCAACTTCCTTTATGATGTGATTTCATAAATCTCATTCATTAAAATATACAGAAACAAAAAACATTTTAAATAAATAAAGAGAAAATATGTCCTGTAGCAATGTATTATATTTTCAGCAGCTGTTTAAGATTACAGCATGTCACCTGTCAATATTTGGCAATCCAGGTATGCTGATTTTTAATAACTCTAGTTTATAGAAAAATTAAAATAATGTTGATAATTATTAATAATTGTTAATAATTTCTGGATGGTAAAACTGTCTTTTCAAGCTTCACAGTTAAAAGATTTTTGCAAAAATATGTTTTAATACTCAATGACACACCTCCATAAATGGAATTGACAGAAAAAATGTTTCCTGACATAACCTAGAGCACAATAAAAGGGATAATAAAATAAATGCATCTTCTCTATTCTACACTCTGAAGGGTGACTGCTTGTGTTGTGTACACCTGCTATTAGTTCTGATTTTTCTCATATACTTAGAATTTGTACGATTTGTTACTGGTTTGTCTTCTTATCCTAACAAAACATAGGACAGTTATAGAGTCCTTTGAAAGGTTTTGTATTGTGTAAGAGCACATAATTGCATGAAGGTTATCATAAATCATAGTTTTACAAGATTAGATTTCAATGACATTAATTCAAATATTTTTAAAAGAATAGTTTTTTCCACCATATGATTTTCTGTTATTTTTTTTTATGTTTCTCTGTTTATTCTTACATCAAACAAATTTTCAGTGAGAGTAACTAAAAATAATTACATTGCTGCATACTGGACTAACTAGGATTATAGTGCCATATTGGACTAAGCCATGGGGGCAGTGATGGACATTCCTGAATATTCTCAGTTCTATTTGCAGTCTTGCTGAATGGTAGAGGTCAGAGGGTTGTGATCAGCATCAAATCCAGTTGGAGGCCTGTAGTCAGTGGCATTTCTCAGGAAACATTACTGAGTCCAGCATTATTCAACTTGTTTGTCACTGACCTGAACAAAGGCATAGAAAGCACCCTCAACAAGTTTGCTGATGACACTAGATTGGGTGAAATGACTGATACATCTGAAGGCTTTGCTGCCATTCAGAGGGACCTGGATAGGCTGGAGATTTGGGTGGAGATGAACCTAATGAGGTTCAAGAGGGGCAAGTGTAGGGTCCTGCACTTGTACTGCAAGTACCGGTATAGTCTGGAGGCTGACCTACTGGAGAGCAGCTCTGCAGAGAAGGACCTGGGAGTCTTGTTGGGTGACAAGTTGTCCATGAGACAGCAGTGTGCCCTTGAGGCCAGGAGGGCCAGTAGTATCATAGAATGCATCAGAACAAGTGTGGACAATAGATTGAGGGTGGTAATACTCCCCCTCTACTTCACAGAATCACAAGAGTTCACCAGATTGGAGAGCATATTAGGGTATCTGATTCAACCTCCCTGCTTATTCAGGGTCATCCCAGAGCTTGTGGTACAGGATTGTGTCCAGATGGCTCTTGATTATCTGCTGTGAGGGAGACTCCACAACCTTTTTGGGCAATCTGTTCCAGTGTTCAGTCACCGTCACAGTAAAGAGGTTCTTCCTCATGTTCAGGTGGAGCTTCCTGTGCATCAGTTTCTGCCCATTGTCTCTTGTTCTATTGTTTGGCACCACAGAAGAGCCTGGCTCCATTTCTTGGCACTCCCCCAATGGATATGTGTAAGCATTGATAAGGTCCTCTCTGAATCATCTCTTCTTAAGGTTAAGCATGCCTGACCATGCGATTAGCTTTTTTGTTTGGAGTATGATACTGATATTGCCAAGGTCATGGATTCAATCCCTGTATGGGCCATTCAATTAAAAGGTGGATTCAGTTACTCTCGTAGATTAGGGTGCCCACAAAGGTCATAGAGTCTCCCTGGGTGTTATGGAGGGAACTGCTACATTTAAAAGGCCAAGCATTTTATCGCTCATTCATCTCATCATATGATTTCCTCCTTCTGTGAAATTGTAAATAAGTTGTTTCCTACAAGTTTTTAGGTGACAGGTTTCTTTTTGTTGTTGTTTTTAGGGGTTTTGAGTACAGATTTGATTTATTTTTCATTTGTTTGCTTGCTTTAGAAGAATGAAGTCTTCACTCTTTTATTAGTATAAAATAGCATTGTGATGTACTTCTGGGTTCTTCAAATTCTGAAATCAGTTAGGTTTTATATCAGTTCTTCACAAGTTCCACCCATAAGCTTATAAGCTTAGTCAGCATTTTTTGTGCCTTGGATAGTCAAACTCTTATTCTTTTGTTGATTTTCCCAAGTCTTTGTGGTGTCTTCTGACAAAGATGCACTTTTTATTATTTTTTAACCAGTTAAGATTTGCAGAGGATGTTTTGAAGGTGATGTTTTTCTGAGACTCTGATATTTCACATTTCTAATATTCTGCACACCACAGATTATATAAGTAAGCCAGCAATTCTGAGTGTTGGAGTACATATAATATTGTAAACATCGCTCTTTTATATTTGGCAGATGAATATAATCCACACAAAGCCTAGCTCCTTGTGTACATTGTGGGATGCTCCCATCAAGACAATAATATGATTAAACATTTCTGCAAATACTACTTTTACCCATGGTATAAGTAATTTTTCTAGGGGCCTTGTATATTTGTTTTAAGGAAAAAAGCATCATTTTAAAATTTTTTAGAGACATTGATTTTCTAGTTTTTGGAACCACTGAAACAGATTAGCCATGAATGGAAATCTATGTGGTATGACTGCAATCCCAAGAGTAGTCCAAGAGGAGTGAAAAATGTGGGAATGGTCTTCTGATACGGTCAATTAAAAGACTGACTAGGTTACGTTGATTTTGCTGATTTTGCTGATTTTACTTATTTTTTTCTGTTTTGTAGTCAAACTGATTCAATAGAAAATAAACAACCAGCTGCAGAAATACCAGATCAAAAAAAGTAATTAAAACATTAAATAAACATTAAACAGTCCCAAAGGCAATGATGCTTTAAATTTGGTTTAAAAATGCTAAATATATTAGAGTTCTGATAACTAACATAATTGCATAATGGAAATTCCACCACAGGGTTAAGTCTAAGAATTGATGTAATTGGTTGTTAGAAACTTTAAAGAACATTTTCAAGATCTAAATAACCTGTAAACTGAAATCTTAGGTGAAATATTATCATTTCATTCTTTTATTTTCAATAATTGAATTAATTTTATGACTCAGTGTCATTAGAGAGGTCCTGATTCATAAACAGCTGATCTTACATGATTTACTGTTGCTAATAACATTTGAATCCTTTATCTGCAAACAGACATTTCTGTTTTTCCAGAGTTCCTTTTCTCTTGTAGGATGTTAGATGATAGCATGATAATAACCTCTAATAATTGTCCATCCTATCATGTGTCATGCCTCTATTAGTACCAAGGGTTAGCTCCCTTCCAGTTCACAATACAATTGTGTTCACTTTTCCATTAAGGAGGTGTCAGCTATTCTTTCTCAACAACAGGCTTTAAACTTGTGAATAGTTTGTTAACTAATCAGGTTGTATTCAAAACTTTTTAAAGTGAGAAGACAACTCCTTTAAGTAGTTTCACTTAATATATTTATGAATGAGAAAAACAGACTTTATGTGCAGTCCCTGTAAAGGCAATTGGTATGTTACAATTCTTTTTATCTGCATGTTACAAAGATGGTAACATAACTGGGTATCCAGTACTTCTCATGAACACTTGCAAGTTTGAAGACCTGTACAACTGCATGAAAGAAAGGAAAAACCAAACAATTATCTAAATGCTACTGGACTTCAGCCCTTTTATGTGAGAACATGTTTGACTTCTCTGAATTCAAAATGTTAGTAAGAACTGAGTCAAACGAAAGATGTTAGACTAAACTGGCATAAACCATTCTTATTTTGAAAATTACATAAATTGCACCAGAAATGTTTCAACCATGCTTGTTTAGATTTGTCCTCTATTTAAAATCAACATCATGGTCACAAGGCATATTATTGGGAAGTGTACACTTGCAGTCTAATGTGTACTCTAATACCTATATATACATTTTTAACACATACTAGAGGTTTTATATATAACCATTTATGAAGAACTGAAATTACAAACCACCTTCAACTTTGATTTTAAAATTACCAACATGGTGCTGGAACCAAATGTTATTATCAATGCAGCTTGAGGAAAATCCATTCTGTTTATAAACGGTGTTAATTATGAGAATTATATTTTCTGAAATGTTCTTTATGCCTTTGACTCTACAAGGCAGATTTATTTATTAATTGCTAAAGCATGATCTTTTCCACTAGGGGTAAAAAAAAAAAGGAAATAACTGTATAACTACATTTTTATTATGGGGGGTGTAAGGTGTGTGTGCTACTACATTCTTTTAAGCAGACCAGCCAAATGTGAATCAGACGTAACCACCAACTGTTTGAAAAAATTGCTTTCATTTAACAAGGTATCATTATCACTTCAGCTGTGGAGTTCCACGGGGGGCTGTTTTGGCCATGTTGTTATTCCGTGGCTAAAGAAAAAGATATATGAATGACAGAGGAAACCATAGGCTTTAAAAAATGTGAGGCTGATCAATAAATGGACAGTACTCTAAAGGCCCCAGAGGGTAGGGTTAGAATTTACAAAAATCCTGGCAAATTAGACAGCTTATCCGAAAACAACAGTGTGCAAGAAAAATGAAAAAGTACCACCACAAAATGCAAAGAAATAGAACAAGAATCGTTAGATAGATTGCAGAAGCACATTTTTTTTGACAGGGTCTAATAGTACAGAGTTTCAGTATAGCACAGACCAATTCTTTAATAGATCCCACACTTATGTTCTTCAAACCATCAAAATTTCAGGACCAAACAAAAGGAATATTGCAAGAAAAATTAGTCTTTAATAGAAAGTATTTGTGAGCATTGTCGTGTAAAATATGGGGTTTATGCTGTGTCAGGGAAACTCAAACTGTAATGTTTTGGCAACAAAGCTGGGTTTTCAACTAAGGTTAATATAGAGAGGAAAGGGGAAGTGAGGTATTTTATGCAAGTATAGATTACCTGCCAAGAAGTTTGTGTAGGTTATTATGAATATCATTTCAATAAGATAATTCTATTGCATACTTTTTTGAATTCTTAGATTTTGATCTATGTAAACCTGTACTTTGTTATAAACCAGAATATTCATTGAAGAGATTACAAAAAAGAGATTATAAAATTTAATGTCTTCAACAGGCATTTTTTATGTCTTTTCAAGAAATGTTATGAGATTGACAGAGATTTTCATTCATCAAAATAGAAAAAGTTTGTGAAGTGCCTATTTTTGGAATATTGCCATAATTAAAGCACATGGATTTAATATACATTTGGTAACAGGTAGTATTTGGCAGTTTTTTAAGTGAAGGGGATGAAGTTATCAGGAAAATTGTAAAGTGGTCCTAAATAAAATGCATTCCTATTTTTCTTACTTTAAACTTCACTTTAATATGTTTCCATTTGTGAAAGAACTAGATAATACAATAATCTATGAAACTAGTATCTATCTCTTTTTAATGATGTTCTCTCTCTAAAAATTCAAGAAATTTCTTAAAAAGAAAGAAGGATCTTGTATTCATAGAATAATAGAATCATTAAGGTTGGAACAGTTGCCTGAGATAACCAAGTGTACTACTGTGTTCACCACTAAACCATTTCCCCAAGTACCACATCTCCATGTTTTTGAATACTTCCAGGAATGGTGATTCCACCTCTTCCCTCACAAACCTACTCTAAAGTCTGGCTACCCTTTCAGTGAATAAGTTTTTATTAATATCCAATCTAAAACTCCCCTGATACAACTTGAGGACTGGTCTACTTGTCTCTTTCTTGCTACCTGAGAGAAAAGACTGACCTCCACCTAACTCTGACCTACCCTCACTACTATCCTCTTTCAGGTCTTTGTAGAGAGCAATAAGATCCCCCTCAAACCTCCTTTGCTTCATGAAAAAATACTTCAGACATGCAAAAATTAACTAGATATTGTTGTAAAAAAATTACAAATTCAATGATTTTTTTAAAAAAATTCATCTTTCATAGCCTATTCTGAAAACTGATTTTAATTATGTCCTCTTTTTTGAATGAATACCTCAAGATACTACTATTGGAACTGAAGTAAGATTTTAGATAGTTTGGGTTTGTTTTTTTTTTTTCTGGGACTGAATTTAACTATTTAACTTTGTTGATATTTGGTGCAAACTTTGCACAAGGAAACAAGAATTAATGAAAACAAAGTGGTAATACAGAGTTATAATTCCTGCTGAAATTTTTCTTGGTAATCACCATCATAAAAGCAGTGAATTTTTTCTCTATGCTGTGATTTAAATTTAAAATGTAAAAAGAACATTGAGAAGAGCATTTTAATACTTCTGTTTTTTCCCCAACCCACTAGAAGAGTGGCACAGTGCTGAGTAATTATAGAGTAATGGTTACTGCCAGGTGCCTTTAAGTAAGGAGAATTATAAAAGCAGATTGAAAATGCAGTAGTCTATGTGGTTAATGATCATTATCAATGGTTTTTAATTAAGTAATAATCTCAATAGAATAAAGCATTTTTATTTTATAATAGCCTAAATAAATTTGGGAAAATAAGACTTAAAATCTTGACAATTCTTGTCGAAATATACTACAATAATGGGAACTGGCTAAGCATTTAGATGTCACTGAATAATGCCCTTGAGTTGAGTGTTTGCAAACTTAGAAAATAAATCACTTTTTACTTTAAATAAAACCAAATTACTTCCAAGAAGTAGAATTCCTGTTTTCTCCAAAATGCAATTAATTTGCTGGCAATGTAATATAATGAACTGTCTTATGATATTTTGTTTTATATACATAGAAGTAATATATAAAAATAGAACTTTTCATCTAAACCTAAGAATGCTTAACTGAAACTTCCAAGATTAATTTTTGGAGCAGGAAAGCTTGTGGACACAAAGAATTCCCAGCTTTCCTAGATCAGTATTTTAGCTCAAAACAAAACTAAGATTAATAACCTACAATTACCTCATTTAAAGCACTTAGCTGTTTTCTTTGGACATCATAGTGCTGCTGCAATCAACTGATGCTATAGGGAAGGTAGTAATACATAGGTTTTTACACCCAGTTTAAATCCTATGTAATTTTTTTAAAACTGGTCAAAACTATAGTGAAATAGTAACAAAATTGTACCCACAAAGATTCAAAATAATAAAATAGAAAAAAAGATGTTGTGAGCCTCAGATTAATTAAGACTTTTTAAGACCATTTGCTTGTAAAGTCTATTTGGGATAAAGTGGCATATTGTCACGCGTGCTGTCATTCTCCTATTAGTGATCAAGTACTGCTGCTGTCACACAGCAAGAGAAGGGAAGAAAATTACAATGCACAAAAGAATGTCATGGGAAATTTTTTTTGAGTGATAAGAGTAAGTTAAACCTTTAAAATAGGAACTTTTGGGGGGCTTTTTATGTATTCTTGCTGTTTCACTGCAGAAATAAAATGGCAGTATTGCATGATGACTTCTGCATTGACAGAACAGACTGTTCAGAAGGTTGAGAGACCTAAGACATGAATGCATTTTTGTGATGGAAATTCTGAGAAATCTAACTGGGAGACATTGACAAGGTTCTGCTGGACCCATTTTGACTTTCACTTTTAAATATTCAGCTCAAGCCTTTGTTGGAAGCTTTAAAAATAAAGTAAACTCACTATTTTAATAGAAAGAATGGTTAATTACATACATTTTTATCCTCTGTTTCTATTTTTGAATATGCCTAAAATATTTTGGGAAAACAGTGTGCCAATCCTTAAACAATGAAAAAAAAATTAAAACACCCAAACCCAAACAACATAACCCAATAACGATCCCCTGAAAAAATTAAACAACAGACAAACCAACCAAACAAAAAGCAATCAAAGAAAAAAACATTAAAAAAAAAAACCAAAAAAACAAAAACCTGAAAAATACAAAACTCATTTCTCTAATGTAAACACTATGGAAATATTGTTAAGAGTTGACAACACTGCAAGCAGTGAGTGGGTAATCTTAGGATGTCTTGAATAATCTTAAAATTACAGAAACATACTTCCTCAAATTCATAGAGATTACCAACATAGCATCTAATATTTTTCTTTTAATTACTATCAGGGTAAAACCAACATAAATTTCCTATCATGTTTGTGCATAATTTTTCTATCCATCCTTCTTTTCTGTTGTTCAGAGACACATTTTTACTTTCTGTACTTTTTAATATTTATTTACCAGATTTTGAATTTTGAGCATTAATCTTCATTAATGTTGCACCAGAAAGTGAAAAATGTCTGCACACAAAGAGTTGGAAACCAATTTGTTTTAGGAAAATCAATTTTAGATTGTTCTTATTAACCTAATGGGTAACCTCAAAACTTATTAATGGAATAACTATGGTTATAGTATTGATTAATTTAACAAATCTTAGCAATTGTAAAGAAACACATCCAGGACCGTGAAATTAATATTAATTCAATGATGAATCATTTGTATTTGA
Source organism: Pithys albifrons albifrons (assembly GCF_047495875.1). Taxonomy (NCBI): domain Eukaryota; kingdom Metazoa; phylum Chordata; class Aves; order Passeriformes; family Thamnophilidae; genus Pithys; species Pithys albifrons. The sequence goes on along the minus strand of NC_092497.1, from coordinate 67,241,943 downwards.
TGATCATAAAGGAGATTGCTGCACTAATCCATTTTCTTCCTCTGCTTTTATAGAAGACATTCCTTCTTTTTGGCATCCACAGATTTGCAAAAATCCGCTCTCAGTCAGGCTCTATAGCTTTTCCTTCAATGCACTTTCATCTGCCGTCACACAGCATTTTGATCCCTTTCAAACATGAAAAATATATAGTTTACTATTATTTTAATTATTTAGTTTTCCACTCTTAAAACCAATATTTTGGATTATAGTCTGATTTCTCTATTGTCTTCTGAGCATTAAAATAATTTGTTTTCCAAAGGATCTAATTATGTTCAAATACATTTCTCAAGTAATAATTTGAAAGACTCTGGTGTGCAATCTGAACTTTTCTACCCAGATGTCCCTGGAGTTTATTGGTTTCCATGGAAATTCACAAATTCTCTTTTGCAGGAGAGAGGTCAAAATTAATTTTTCTTCATAACACTCTTGGGGTTTAGGGAGAGGAAGACCTAACACATTTGAAAGCTTAGGCCTTTATTGGGTTGCTTTTCTGACATAAAATGTGTTTGTTTCAAAGTGTTCCATATGAGGTTTAAGTCCATTGATTTTCATATAATGAATATGTATGTTAATTACTTGCAGTATTGAACTACCATTTACTTGTTTTACTGTATATCTATTGTCTGACGATTTATTGTCAGTGGTGATAGAAAGCTTTCTTCTGTGTTTTTCAGATCTCAGGATAGAGCATTTTTGATTGAATTTCAAACCTGCACGCTCAGGGTGAGTTATTATTTTTGTTATTTCTTCAGCCTGAATTGGGATGGTTCTGTGAATAACTGTGTTATAGAATATGACCATGTTTCCTGGAACATGAAAAAAAAAAAAAAGAAGTTCTATCCAGTCTGTGATAATGTCAAGTGGTAATATCAGTGATTAATCAATTTCTTTTTGTTTCAAGACTTTATGAGAAGGGAGAAATTTTATCCTTTACTATGTAACAATTAAATTATTTCATTTGGAGGTTTGTGTTTGTTTGTTGTATGTTTTGACCGAAGAGATCATGACATAACTGTACTTTAATGCTAACTGTAACTTGAAAATGTTGCAATTTGAGACTAATGTTGGCATAGCCATCAAACACCGAAGCAGACATAATTTCAGACTGAGAGAGATAACAAAAACCAAAGAGGTAACAATTTGCAAAAATTAGAATCTCCAGACATAAACTGCATTTCTGTATATTAAGTCCCTTGTGAGAAACCATCTTTTGAAAATTAATAAGGGCCAAGTGGCAGAAAAGAGTAATACTATTATATTAAGGATTTCATCAAAATTATTTCCTACTACTAGGAGTTAATGTGACAATCTGGGGGACTGAAAGACAAGACAGATGGCAGTTATTATGAAAACTAAAATTATTGGAAACACATGATTGCTGTAAAACAATTTTTATTCTTTTCAATCTACCAAGTTGGGGTTTTTTGAAATATTACATTTAAATTGAAGTCATTTGAACAACACATGTTGATGTTTAGAATGTCCTTGAAATAATTTAATGAGTAGTGTAATAAAGCTATTGAGACAAACTAGCTTAAACAGGTTAACAAAGTATTCTCCTGTGTTTTAAGCTTGGTTCATAATATTAAACACAACAAAGTAAAGCGCATGTTTCATAACAAAGGACAATATGATTAACATGAAATTGAGATCAAACTCATGAGTAAACCTCAGTTGTTAACAAAAATAATTGTCATGCTCTTTGTACATGGGCAGCAAACAATACTTCTAGACAGTGGAAACCTAAGCCCGGGAGAACAGATCTGTCAGCTATGCATTGTGATGCCCTCATCGTGTGAAGGCGGTAGTTCAAAAAGCACCATGGAAGAACCAATGATATATTTTCCTGTTGCCGCTTTTGTACTGAGCTACAAATCTTGAGCTTTAAGTGGTATTTCTGTATCAAAGTTTTCTTGTGAAAGTCTAAAATATGAAATTGTTTACTATTAATGAAAAAAATCACATGAATTATTTTTTCTTATCATTTAGACACATCTGGTGGGTTTTTTTCACCCTATTAATATTGGTTTTCAATAAGATTTTTTCTTGTTCCTTTGCTCAGAGTACTAAAGGAGTGAAATTCATTATTGCTATCCCACATGTTGTGCAGAAAAATTGTAGAATCATTCTTGCAGTTGGTAATTTAAAAGGTGTCTAAACTAGATTTAGAAGTGTCTATTCTAAGTCTGTAAAGTGTTTTTAAACTAAAATCTCTCAAATCTTATTTTTTTCTAGATATCAGAATGTGTGAAGAAACACAGGGTTTATTGAGATTTCTATAAAACTTTGGTACTCATAGAAATTCCTTATTAATAAGAAAACCTAATATTGTCAGAACTGTTAATTGTATAGATATCTGCCTCATTAAATTTGTTAATTTCTGGTGGTTGAGGAAACATTGGAGATGTTTAATGACTTTGACAATACCCTGAAGTGACTGTTAGAGAACACTCATTACAATACTCGTATATAGCTTAATACAACATTCCAGGTAGTATTTTTTCCCTTATGTTTTGAAGAATTGATCCTGTGTGAAATACACACAAGTATATATATATATGTGTGTGTGTGTATTGTGTATAATAAAGCTTTATTTTTCAAAGAAGTATGTAAAGACAGTGGTATCTCATGGTTTGAGAAGCCATTGTTTCAAAAATATGCTAAAGCACTGAATATAAGAGGCAATTGAAATAATTAAATTAAATCATTGATAAATATAACAAAATTAGGGTAAAAAGTAAAAATCTCCAAATGATACACAACCGAAATAAAACTTTTATGGGAAATACAGGTGGAAATAAAACCAACACACCAAAACCCAGATAAATAAGAAAAATTAATTTTAAAAAAACCAACAAGAAATCCTCTGCTGCATGACTTAAAAAAAGTAATTAAAATAATACAGCTGTTAGGGATTTAATATGAAAGAGGACTCATTTCCAATATTGCAGTACTTTCAATCTATTAAAAATAAAGGTAAACAGAGTCTAATTACTTCCTTTCATGATTATGAAAGTTCAAATTGTGTGAATTAGATGTGGGATTCTCCTCAGGGTTGTTTGTAAACTGTATGTATAACTGATTACTCAGAGAACTTTCTTACATTTTTTTATTGGTCTGCAATTTATATACCTAATGCTGATGCAGAATCACTGAAATAGAACTTAGAATATTACAGTCAGTGACTGAGGTATCAAAGAATCCTTGAATCCCATTATTTACTTTAAAACAGAGGCTTGTGGTATGCCTGATTTAGTCATCCTCTAAACCAGATCACAGTGAAACCTAAGTGCTCTTGACTTTGTTAGCTTAGTAACACTGATTTTCTCCATCTTATTATTATTTTTTAAAGCTAATATTCAATGATGTATTTATTAAAAATAATAAATTAATGATTTCAACTTCCTTTGTCACTTAGGAATTATGTGAGCATACCAATGAAGTTTGTTTTTTCAAAAAGTTACAAAACCAATGGATGAAAATGAATATTTAATTTGAAAATGGATACCAGAAACTTACTCAACCTTATTTCAGTTATGTCCATGCCAACCCCTAGTACCCATATATAACATCAACAGTAATTAAAAATAACAAAACAAATAATAAAAAAACCAAACAAAAATGCATGCAAAAAGAACCCCCTGCCCCCCCCCCCAAAAAAAAAAAAAAAACAACCAAAACCAACAAACCAATCAATCTTTTCTCTCACCTCTTTCTTCTTATATTTTTTCTGGTCTTCTGCAAGTTCAGTTCTTAATGTTTTGCAATCCTTTGACACATAAACTTTATTTTTCTAGTGCCTCACAGATTGAAGAAGTAACATAAAATTTCAATACCTCAAACTATATGCTAAAAAAACCCCACAAGGATCAGCCAGTTAAACTTACAATAGATATAATTAATAGTTTATGGAATTTTAAAGCAAGGGGAGGAAATAGGAACATGTGTATCCTGACACCTTGTGGATGGTCTGAAGGAGTCTGTAAAGGATAATATGCAATCATTAAAGTTTTGAAAGGTGCATCCCTATTCTTAAGATATTAAGCAGCTGAATCAATTCTGATAACTTTCCATAGTTGTCATGTTCACATTTGTGGTAGTATTATGTCAGTAAAAGCAGTGTTAAGATAGGAAGTAGACATGGAGAGTGAGCATCAGCTTTATTTCATGCTCATCTTTGTGCTTGGTTAAAGATACACCAGCAGTAAAAATGAACCCAACTCAAAAGACATTATAAGTCAGAGTTACAATTTAATAAGAATATTACAAAAAATGCAATGATATGAAACAAAATTGATTTTAACCTACAAAATCTAGAAGTATAACTCGGTACCCCAGGGCACAAACAGAATAGCGTTTGTTAGCCCCTATTCTGAGCCCCATGTGGTCTTCCTCAGTACAAAGTCAAAGGAAAGGAAAAAAACCCTGTTTATGAGGATAATAGCAGTCTGGTCAAGGTTCTGCTCCCCCTTTGGATCAGAGGAGTGGTGCCAGAAGTCTACAAATGCTAAGATTATATATGCTTAAATTCAGATGAGAATGCCCAGTACCTTGACTGGGGCCAGGAGTTTGACAATGGGTAATTTACTCTGTGAGTCACGGGAAACTTTGGAATTGTTGATGGCCAATGAGCAGACATGACCCCTCAGGCTGGGTGCAAAGGTGCTAATCACTTTTGCAGGGGAGTTACCACCCCTGAGTTGTTAGTGTGAAGACCGTATCTCACAGAGTTCTTTAACACCCTGCTTGTAGCCAGAGGGATCAGGTGTGCCCTGGGCAGCTGCTACAAATGATCCATTATTAACCGTTTGTTAGAAATGACCTAAAGGGTATAGAATACACAGTTTTTGTTGCACATACACAGTAATAAGCTGGTCCTGGCTGCTCTAACTAGGTCAAGCTTGTGATATCTTTTTCTACTAGCTGACCCATGAAAATAGTTTTCTTGTCCATAAATCTGTATGTGGGGCATCAAAATTCATTATCCCAGAAATGTCACAATTTTGAATTTTTATGGTATTCATTGATGTTATGTAGAAAAGCAATATAACAGAAAACTTTTTTTTTTCCATCTTAAAACTATTCTTTTTGGAGACTGAATTTGCAGATGTTATCTTAAAATGCCATTTTAACTGAATCCCTCTGGATGTTGTGCCACAAATTATAAGGTATATTTATATGGATATGTTTGCATGTTCACTGGAAAAACCTTAGTCTAGATACTGTATTTGACACTGTATTTGAAAATCTTACTTTTGATTACTTACTTACATAAAAATAAATACAAACATATATGGACATGTGCATTTAAAAGCATATTATTCTTCCTGAATGCATTCAGATTTGATCCTGTTTGGTCATTATGTTTGTCTTGTGCTTTTTAGATAGACATGCATACATGCATGTATGCAAATGTGTATTTATACATTTTCAAGGTGACATAATATTTTCTTAAAAGAATTTAACTTCCTAGTTTTTCAATGCAAAGTTTAAGCCTAACTGTAATATAATAGAGAAGAACAATACAGCAAATTTATCTTTTATTCCTCTCAGTGCAGGGTTCCCTAGCATGTGAAATGGTTTGGATAGATATTTTGCAGGTCATGACGCAGTAAAAGGTCACATGTAAATTCAGAACGAGTTCTGTGGTTCTTTCGATTTTGGATATTTGTTTGGGGCTTTTTTACAGTCACAAAAAATTACTTCTGGTCAATATATTCTATTTTTCTGAAAGATTCAGTCTTTCTGAAAGATTAAAATGTACCACCCAAAAGTATTTATTTTATTCGAAGCACAGAATAGTCACCATTTTATTTATTTATTTCTCTCTCTCCCTCTCTCTCTCTCTCGCTCTCTTTTTAATTAATTGATTGATTGATTGATTGATTGATTAAGGAATAGCACCAATTAAAGTTAACTAACTGGCATAAAATGTGAAATGGAAAGCAAGAAGACAGCTTTCATTTTTTACTAAGCATACTTTAAAAAGTCCTACCATGGCCACAGCCTAGGGCAAATTATCATTAGAATGATGATATGCAATCTTGGTGATATACTGTCTTTTGTACCTTTGAGAATGTCATTGCATCTCTTGGGATTATGATTTTTTCTCAAGTTAAATTCAGCTTTAAAAGAAAAGTTGGTTTTAATCTCACTTTCAGATGGATACAGCTTAACATATAGTGAGAGAAAATCTCCTTTAACATAAACCAGAGGCTCACATGACAATCCTCAGGGTTTTGGAGTAGTGATTATATCCTGTTCTTTATAAGGAACTTTGTTGGTTTTCACCCAACAATTATTGCCCCTTGAAAGTTGCTTACAGACCAAGAGGCAAGGTTGATTTTCTGACTCTTATTTTTTTTTAAATGGCATTAAATTATGTATTTTTGAAAATTAATGGTTTCAACTTTCTTCTTCATTTGAGAATGACATGATCATTCTATTGAAGTTTTTTTCTAAAAAAAAAAAAGAAGAAAAATAATTGTTAAAGAAACAATGGATGAAAATAAATATTTCATTGGAAAATGGATATCAGAAACTTACCCAACCCTATTCCACTGTTGTGTCCATACCAACACCTGCTACTAAGTATTTATGCTTTTATGTAACATCAATAACAAAAATAACAAAGTAAAATAAAAGATCCTCTAGAACACATGCAAAAAGAACCCCCTAAAGCCCCAAAACCACAAACCTTAAAAACCTCTATAGTCTTACCTATTTCTTCTTACCATTTTTTCTTATCCTATTCAGTGTGTAACAGACATGCCTTTCTTGACAGACTAGAAATCACTAGTATAGGTCACAGTGGTGACTGCCACTGTCAATGGATTATTAGTAACTGTTCTTTGACTTATTTTCTCATATGTTTTTTAAGTTCTTGGTCAAATCACAGAGATCCCACTGAACA